>NW_027512005.1:0-18751 GCF_048772815.1 Callospermophilus lateralis | reverse complement strand
GAGAGAGAACCAGAGAGAGAGAGAAAACCAGAGAGAGAAAAAGAGAGAGAGAGAGAGAGAGAAAGAGAGCCAGAGAAAGAGAGCCAGAGAGAGAGAGAAAGAGAGCCAGAGAGAGAGAGAAATGGGAGGGAAATATGAGACAGCGGGTAGAGGTTGTTAGGACAGGGAGGCGTAGAGCATCCCAAACTTCGTCCTGGGTTTCACCACCAAATGAAAGACTTTTTTTTTTTTTTTTTTGTACCAGAGATTGAACTCAGGAGCACTCACCCACTGAGCCACATCCCCAGCCTTATTTAGAGACAGGTCTCACTGAGTTGCTTAGCACCTCACTTTTGCTGAGGCTGGCTTTGAGCTCATTATCCTCCTGCCTCAGCCTCCCAAGTCACTGGGATTCAGGCGTGTGCCACCATTCCCGGCTCAAATGAAAGAAATTAAGGAGAATAAAAGAAGGAGTGGGAAGGCAGAATTGAACGGATCAGGGAAGCTTTATAACACAGCGGAGGGTCACATTTTCAAGGGGAAGATGGCCCAGGGCTACAAGGGTCTGAGTTTCATAGGGTTTGGCAGGGCCAGGTCACAGGAGGAATGCAGCTGGCAGCTGGTGGCTGGCTCATTTAGGGTGGGGCAGAGGGGCAGGGAACTGTAGATAAGGGAAGTTCCCTGGGGCCTGTTCCCCTTTTCTCCCTGGGTATCCTTACTTCCGAATCCTTGAGAAACACAGGGACCCCGTCCCGGAGGCTGTGAATCTGCCCATCAGGGAGAAGGAGGGCCTGTGTGTAACATGCAGGTTCTCTTTCCCGGTCTGAGCGGCCCAACGTGTAACAAAAACCTACTTCCTATGACTGACTGTGACATCTCACACTGTGTGGTCAGGAGGGGCCGTGCGGAGCCCCCCGCACGTACAGCCCATGTCCACAGGATGCAGACCCTGGTGCCTGCCGCCACCCCCGCCCAGATCTCCCTTTGTCCTGCGTCTTCCAATGACAGGTGCGTGGTATCCCCAGTGAGCCTCTACGTTAACCAGTGGCACAGACTGTGGCCCGAGCCCCTATGACGGAGCTGGGGCAGGGCAGTGCTGTGCTGGGATAAAACCAGCACTGCTGTCCAGGTGGGCTTGCTGGCCAGACGCTGGTCGGGGGCAGCCCTTCTGCAGAGGTAGTGTTCGCCTTGACTGCTGAGCCCGCCTGATCTCCAGCGTCACCGGTGTTTCAGACAGCAATTCCTAGATGACTTGGGAAACAGCCATTTCTTAGTTCTCCTGGTGTCATCCCTAAGAGGACTCTGGACCAGCAAGAGCAACACCCCTCACCGAGTCCATGAAAGGAGAGCCTCCAGAAAGAACAAGAAGAGCACTGACCCTGGCACGTGTCACTCCTGGTCACAAGCCTCGCCTGAGGAGACTGTGGAGACTGTGGAGACAGAGGAACTGTGTAGACTGTGTAGACTGTGTAGACTGTGGAGACTGCGTAGACTGAGGAGACTGAGGAGACTGTGGAGACTGTGTAGACTGTGGAGACTGTGTAGACTGAGGAGACTGAGGAGACTGAGGAGACTGTGTAGACTGTGGAGACTGTGTAGACTGAGGAGACTGTGTAGACTGAGGAGACTGAGGAGACTGTGGAGACTGTGTAGACTGAGGAGACTGTGTAGACTGAGGAGACTGAGGAGACTGTGGAGACTGTGTAGACTGAGGAGACTGTGTAGACTGAGGAGACTGAGGAGACTGTGGAGACTGTGTAGACTGAGGAGACTGTGTAGACTGAGGAGACTGAGGAGACTGTGGAGACTGTGTAGACTGAGGAGACTGTGTAGACTGAGGAGACTGTGGAGACTGAGGAGACTGTGTAGACTGAGGAGACTGAGGAGACTGAGGAGACTGTGTAGACTGTGTAGACTGAGGAGACTGTGGAGACTGTGGAGACTGTGGAGACTGAGGAGACTGTGTAGACTGAGGAGACTGTGTAGACTGAGGAGACTGTGTAGACTGAGGAGACTGTGTAGACTGAGGAGACTGTGGAGACTGAGGAGACTGTGTAGACTGAGGAGACTGAGGAGACTGAGGAGACTGAGGAGACTGTGTAGACTGAGGAGACTGTGGAGACTGTGGAGACTGTGGAGACTGAGGAGACTGTGTAGACTGAGGAGACTGTGTAGACTGAGGAGACTGTGGAGACTGTGGAGACTGTGGAGACTGAGGAGACTGTGTAGACTGAGGAGACTGTGGAGACTGAGGAGACTGTGTAGACTGTGGAGACTGTGTAGACTGAGGAGACTGTGTAGACTGAGGAGACTGTGGAGACTGAGGAGACTGTGTAGACTGAGGAGACTGAGGAGACTGAGGAGACTGTGTAGACTGAGGAGACTGTGGAGACTGTGGAGACTGTGGAGACTGAGGAGACTGTGTAGACTGAGGAGACTGTGTAGACTGAGGAGACTGAGGAGACTGAGGAGACTGTGGAGACTGTGGAGACTGAGGAAACTGTGGAGACTGTGGAGACTGAGGAGACTGGAGACTGAGGAGACTGTGGAGACTGTGTAGACTGAGGAGACTGAGGAGACTGAGGAGACTGTGGAGACTGAGGAGACTGTGGAGACTAGGAGACTGTGGAGACTGAGGAGACTGAGGAGACTGTGAAGACTGTGTAGACTGAGGAGACTGAGGAGACTGAGGAGACTGTGGAGACTGTGGAGACTGAGGAGACTGAGGAGACTGTGTAGACTGTGTAGACTGAGGAGACTGTGGAGACTGAGGAGACTGAGGAGACTGAGGAGACTGTGTAGACTGAGGAGACTGTGGAGACTGTGTAGACTGTGGAGACTGAGGAGACTGTGTAGACTGAGGAGACTGTGTAGACTGAGGAGACTGAGGAGACTGAGGAGACTGTGGAGACTGTGGAGACTGAGGAAACTGTGGAGACTGTGGAGACTGAGGAGACTGGAGACTGAGGAGACTGTGGAGACTGTGTAGACTGAGGAGACTGAGGAGACTGAGGAGACTGTGGAGACTGAGGAGACTGTGGAGACTGTGTAGACTGTGGAGACTGAGGAGACTGTGTAGACTGAGGAGACTGTGGAGACTGAGGAGACTGTGTAGACTGTGGAGACTGAGGAGACTGAGGAGACTGTGTAGACTGTGGAGACTGAGGAGACTGAGGAGACTGTGTAGACTGAGGAGACTGAGGAGACTGTGTAGACTGAGGAGACTGTGGAGACTGAGGAGACTGTGTAGACTGTGGAGACTGAGGAGACTGAGGAGACTGTGGAGACTGTGGAGACTGAGGAGACTGAGGAGACTGTGTAGACTGAGGAGACTGAGGAGACTGAGGAGACTGAGGAGACTGTGTAGACTGAGGAGACTGTGTAGACTGAGGAGACTGTGGAGACTGTGTAGACTGAGGAGACTGAGGAGACTGAGGAGACTGTGGAGACTGTGTAGACTGAGGAGACTGAGGAGACTGTGGAGACTGAGGAGACTGTGTAGACTGAGGAGACTGTGGAGACTGTGTAGACTGAGGAGACTGTGGAGACTGTGTAGACTGAGGAGACTGAGGAGACTGAGGAGACTGTGGAGACTGTGGAGACTGAGGAGACTGAGGAGACTGTGTAGACTGAGGAGACTGAGGAGACTGTGTAGACTGAGGAGACTGTGGAGACTGAGGAGACTGTGTAGACTGAGGAGACTGTGGAGACTGAGGAGACTGTGTAGACTGAGGAGACTGAGGAGACTGTGGAGACTGTGTAGACTGAGGAGACTGTGTAGACTGAGGAGACTGAGGAGACTGTGGAGACTGTGTAGACTGAGGAGACTGAGGAGACTGAGGAGACTGTGTAGACTGAGGAGACTGAGGAGACTGTGGAGACTGTGTAGACTGAGGAGACTGAGGAGACTGTGTAGACTGAGGAGACTGAGGAGACTGAGGAGACTGTGTAGACTGAGGAGACTGAGGAGACTGTGGAGACTGTGTAGACTGAGGAGACTGAGGAGACTGTGTAGACTGAGGAGACTGAGGAGACTGAGGAGACTGTGTAGACTGAGGAGACTGAGGAGACTGTGGAGACTGTGTAGACTGAGGAGACTGAGGAGACTGAGGAGACTGTGTAGACTGAGGAGACTGAGGAGACTGTGTAGACTGACTGTGGAGACTGTGTAGACTGAGGAGACTGAGGAGACTGAGGAGACTGTGTAGACTGAGGAGACTGTGGAGACTGTGGAGACTGAGGAGACTGTGTAGACTGAGGAGACTGAGGAGACTGAGGAGACTGTGGAGACTGTGTAGACTGAGGAGACTGAGGAGACTGAGGAGACTGTGTAGACTGAGGAGACTGAGGAGACTGAGGAGACTGTGTAGACTGAGGAGACTGTGTAGACTGAGGAGACTGTGTAGACTGAGGAGACTGAGGAGACTGAGGAGACTGTGTAGACTGAGGAGACTGTGGAGACTGAGGAGACTGTGTAGACTGAGGAGACTGAGGAGACTGAGGAGACTGTGTAGACTGAGGAGACTGAGGAGACTGTGTAGACTGAGGAGACTGAGGAGACTGTGGAGACTGTGTAGACTGAGGAGACTGAGGAGACTGTGTAGACTGAGGAGACTGTGGAGACTGTGGAGACTGAGGAGACTGTGTAGACTGAGGAGACTGAGGAGACTGAGGAGACTGAGGAGACTGTGTAGACTGAGGAGACTGAGGAGACTGAGGAGACTGTGTAGACTGAGGAGACTGTGTAGACTGTGGAGACTGAGGAGACTGTGTAGACTGAGGAGACGAGGAGACTGAGGAGACTGAGGAGACTGTGTAGACTGAGGAGACTGAGGAGACTGAGGAGACTGTGTAGACTGAGGAGACTGAGGAGACTGTGGAGACTGAGGAGACTGTGTAGACTGAGGAGACTGAGGAGACTGAGGAGACTGAGGAAATGTGTAGACTGAGGAGACTGAGGAACTGTGTAACTGTGTAGACTGAGGAGACTGAGGAGACTGTGTAGACTGTGTAGACTGAGGAGACTGAGGAGACTGAGGAGACTGTGTAGACTGAGGAGACTGTGGAGACTGTGGAGACTGAGGAGACTGTGTAGACTGAGGAGACTGAGGAGACTGAGGAGACTGAGGAGACTGTGTAGACTGAGGAGACTGAGGAGACTGAGGAGACTGTGTAGACTGAGGAGACTGAGAAGACTGTGTAGACTGAGGAGACTGAGGAGACTGTGTAGACTGAGGAGACTGAAAGACTGTGTAGACTGAGGAGACTGTGGAGACTGTGTAGACTGTGTAGACTGAGGAGACTGAGGAGACTGAGGAGATGTGAAGACTGTGTAGACTGAGGAGACTGTGGAGACTGTGGAGACTGTGGAGACTGAGGAGACTGAGGAGACTGTGTAGACTGAGGAGACTGAGGAGACTGAGGAGACTGTGTAGACTGAGGAGACTGAAAAGACTGTGTAGACTGAGGAGACTGAGGAGACTGTGTAGACTGTGTAGACTGAGGAGACTGAGGAGACTGAGGAGATGTGAAGACTGTGTAGACTGAGGAGACTGTGGAGACTGTGGAGACTGTGGAGACTGAGGAGACTGAGGAGACTGAGGAGATGTGAAGACTGTGTAGACTGAGGAGACTGTGGAGACTGTGGAGACTGTGGAGACTGAGGAGACTGAGGAGACTGTGGAGACTGTGGAGACTGTGGAGACTGTGTAGACTGAGGAGACTGTGTAGACTGTGTAGACTGAGGAGACTGAGGAGACTGAGGAGATGTGAAGACTGTGTAGACTGAGGAGACTGAGGAGACTGTGGAGACTGTGGAGACTGTGGAGACTGTGTAGACTGAGGAGACTGAGGAGACTGTGTAGACTGAGGAGACTGAGGAGACTGTGTAGACTGTGTAGACTGAGGAGACTGAGGAGACTGAGGAGACTGAGGAGACTGTGTGGACTGAGGAGACTGTGTAGACTGAGGAGACTGAGGAGACTGAGGAGATTGTGGAGACGGGGGAGAAGAGGAGACTGGGATCCCCACAGGTGCAGTGTCCTACATGGCCGCGTCCTGGAGCCTGCGGGCTCTGTCCCTCTGTGCCCTGGCTGCAGCACCAGCCTCCTCCCCTGAGGTTCCCGGTCTCTGTGGCTGGCTGGACGGAGTCTGGAAGAGGAAGCTGGGGCGCAACAGATTGTTCCTTGGGCCCAAGAGGACATTCCCGTGATGACTAGTCCAAGGGCAGAAATCTAAATCAGTTCAGAGTGTAGCCCTAATACAGGTCCAGTTCCCTAGCAGACAGACAGCTCGAGAGCCCCTAAGAGCCTAAAGAACCCTGAAGGACGTCACGGCCCACAGCCCAAGGACGTGCCAGGGTGGCGCCGACTCTGAGTCCGAGCAACCCCAACAAATCCCTTTCTGTCTTCCAGGAGGCAGAGCAGTGGGCCTTGACGTTTCAGGGTACAAGAGGACAAAACTCCTGGGCTTGGCGGAACTGGCAGTGTAGGGTACACTCTCCTAATCCCTTGTCATGTGGGGGAATGTCCTCTTGGGCCCAAGGAACAATCTGTTGGCCCCATGCAGCCCACTCACCAGCAGGGGGCACTGGCCCACCAGAGTCCTGGTGCTGCTTCCTGGGCAGGTGGACATGAGAGCCCACCCCCACCCCCAGCGTGGGCTTCGCATGTGCCAGGCCCTGGGTTCAACCCTCAGCGCTGGAGAAGAAAATGAAAGAAGAGAGCGATATAAAGAGGGAAAATGAATTCATCACAATTTGGCCCAAACTGGGAAGACAACGCATTTGCTGGCCCTGTCCTCTAGAAATGTCACCGTGATAAGAACAGAAAGCCAGCAAATACCCATTTGTAGATGTAGCCGGCCGGGCTGCCCAGGAGCAGCTGGGCTCCAGTTTCCACTGGGACTGTGGCTGCTGGCTCTGGGCGCCAGGCCCAGGCAGGGTCCCCCTGGGGACCCTGGGGAGACTGGGGAGAGTGGGAGACAAGGCCTTCGCAGCCCACCACTCGTGGCAGGTCTGTGTGGCTGTCAAGAGAACACCTGCACTTCCCAGTGGGTTGGTGCTGCTCAGTCAGTTTATTATATCTGTTGAAGGGTCAGCATGCGGGAGATGTTGAAAAGCAGTAGGTGTGGTAGGCTTGAGCCAGGGAGGCCCTCAGGCACAACCACGCTCCCCAGGGGATCAGCGCTGGCCAGCAGGCACCTGTCCCACCTCCCACCTCCTTCCCAAGGGCTCCTGCAGCAGGTCCAGGTACGGGGCCACATGGCATCTCAGATCTGGAGCCCTCCGTCTTGATCCTTGGGCCCCTGGCAGCAGGGTCCACAAAACTGATTTCTGCTTTTGGTCAAGACAGGTGTGTGCCCACCGTCCACTTAAGCCAAGGCTGGAGGTCCTCTGGTTGGTTCTGGGGTCTCTCGGGGAGTGGGGAGCCCCTGGAACACAGGGACTCAGCAGCAGGAGAGGAGCCTGGGCCCCCCTTGATAAGCAGCAGAGGCAGGGCGGATCCTGTCAATCAAGGGCTGTGCAGTTTGAGATTTCCCATGTTTGGACAGAGGTGAGGCAGCAGAGAGGGCTGGAGACCACAGGGGCGGGTCTTGTCTGGTGGGAGTGATGGAGAGGGCTGTGCAGGACATGCTCCTCTCGCTGTGGGGCTGGAGAGCTGAGCTCCTGATCTCGGTGAGCTCTGCGGGGCTCCAGCTGGCCCTTCTCATCTGGGGAGAGAGGCAGAGTGAGGGCTGGGCCAGACCCTGGGGCCATGCAGACACTCAGGGATGACACAGGCACACTCCAGCCACACCGTGCTGCATCTGCAGGCCTGCATGCCCCTGCACACATGTGCACACAAGCACACACACACAGGCACACACATGCATGCACACACAGAGCCCAGGCCGGGTTCTGAGCCCAGCAGAGTTGAACCCACTTCCCCCTGGGCTCAGAGAACAGGTCTGTCCCGGAGTCTTGGGAGGAGCAGGGAGACCATCCCTGGGCTGCTTTCCTGGGTGTCCAGAGGACAAGTAAGGGCCTGGGGAAATGTGGCCTTGGAGCCCCACTGTGTCCCTGAGCCACTGGGGGTGCAGGACCGAGGGGCCCACTGCCCAGTACCGGCCGCAGGGAAACCTCCACCCGGCCCTGGACCACATGGAGGCCTCTCACCTGCACCAACTTCAGAGAACGTCGGTGCTAACACCAGCCAAGGGAGCCCACCACCAGGATCACGAGAAGGACAGCAACCAGCGCCCCCACCATGGACTGGGGCGTGGCCTGGGACCTGGCTTGCAGCCTCTCTGAGCCCGGGACCTGGCTTGCAATGCCTGGGAAGGACAGGTGGGCAGAGTCACCTGCATCGCTGGTCACTCCATGCATCACTCACTGGCCACAGTGGTGTCCCCACCGCCTCCTGCCTGCCCACCCCACCCTCCTGGGCAGGGAGATCACTGGGAGAGGGAGGCTGGTAGGTGGCACAGTGGCCCTGGGGTGGACCGAGCCCTGAGGAGCCAGGGAGGGGTGACCTCAGGGACAGGGATGCGGCACCTACCCCAGGGAGATGTGGACGGCCTCAGGCCTGCTGCCTCCTCCTGGTCTTGAGACTCTGCTGGGGAGACACTGCCAGGTTGGCACAGAGCCCTCTGGCAGCATGAGCAGGGGTAGGGCTCCCTGGGTCCCCTCCAGGGCCAGACCACAGACACTGCCGGCTGGGGCTCAGGTGACAGGGTGGGTTGGACCAGTGGGGGGCATGGGGACCTTGGATCTTGTAGGGAAGGAAAGGATGAGGTGGGCAGTGGGTTTAGGCTGGGAGGGGCCTGACTGGGCACGGAAGCGATGGCACCCAGGACACCTGCGGGCCCGGTGAGGCCTGGGGGCACAGAGCCGCAGGAGAGGGGGACGTTTTCTGTGGTCCCTTCTATTTGTGGACAACTGAGGGGAGCCGGTGGGGGAAGGGAGGAAGGTGGGGGAATGGAGCAGGTGCTGGGCGGGTGTGTCTGAGTGAGGACGGGAGGGCAATCCGGGTGGCAGTGGTCTGAGGAGAATTTGCCCTTGTTATGGGGACGCGGTCCAGGGTGAAGCTGTGCAGCGGGCTCGCTGGGCTGGGCAGGTTTGGAGAGGGTAGGACAGCGCACAGGAGCTGGGGGCCAGGGACTCTTTTGCTTGCTGTGTCTGGTCAGGACTCAGGCCTGCGCCTGTGGGTCTGTGCCCCTGGACTCTGCCCTCTGCTCTGCTCCTCCTCCTTGGCCGCTGCCCTCCCAGTGGGGAGCCCCCTGCTGCCCCCAGGCCCTCCTCATGTGCCCCTGGCCCACCCTCCCGCTTGGCCCTGGCTCTGGCCCCGCCCCGGGCGCACCTCACCTGAGACATTCAGATACGTGGCTCTGATAGTTCTCTGGAGCCCTCGCAGATGCCACAGGTATTGTCCCGAGTGGGCGTCCTGGGCGGCTGGGATCACCAGCCGGGCCTGGCCTCCGTGCACCTGGAGCTTCCAGCCATCCCTGGAGAAGCGTCCCGGGGTCCGCTCCTCAAAGATGGTCACCGTCTTTCCGTGGGCGCGCAGCCGGATGGTGATGTGGGAGAAGGTGTTGGAGATGTTGCAGGCCATCACTGCTGGCTGGCCCCTGGGCACGGACACCACGCCCTCTGTGCAAGAGGGGCTGTCCCAGCCTGTGTGGAGGGGAGGGTCACACCGTGGGCAGGGCGGGGCCTGGGCGGGGCAGGGGTGGTGTCCGCGCCTCCAGGGACTCTACGGGTGACTCGCGCTAGGATAGGGTCCATCAGAGCCCTCAGAGCTGGAGTGGCAGTCAGACACACACCGCAGGGAGGGAGGCCGTGTGCCAGGCGTGTGTGCCACCAGCTGGTCACTGGGCAGGAGGCAGCTGGTCTGCTCAGTGCAGTGCCACCACACGGGCCCAGGGAGGTCTTTGTGGTGTTAGGGTCTCCAGCTGCACCTCCTGGGGGATCTGACCCAAATTCTTGCTGTCCCCATTGGCTATCAGAGTGGCCAGGACACTGGTGCCTTGGGTGGCCCTGGGGGCGTCTCTGCACAGCACCTGGATCTGGAGAGCTGCACGGGCCTCACTGGGGACCCTGTGCTCTGCACCTCCCCTTCCAGTGCTCTGGGTGTCTGCTTGTCTGAGCACCCACAGAAAGGCCCTGAGGCTGCTGACCAGGGTGGATCAGGGACCTGCTGGCAGGTCCTCGGTCCTGTGGAGCCTCTCGTCCCCTGGCCATGGCACCGGCCCCAACCCTCAGGGATCCTCTTGGCCTTGGAGCCTGGACGTGGTCCTGGGCACCCCTGATGCTCCGGCAGTGGCCAGCAGGCATTGCTGGGGTGCTGCCCTGCTGTCCTGGGTGCAGGGCTCGCCCTTTCAAGACCCAGGGTCTCCTGCTGGCTTCTCACCCATGGGCCTGGGCCTGCAGGGTCACAGTCGTCCCTTGGGGTGGGTCAGTTCTGGGCCTGACCTTGGTCTGCCCTTCCCACCCCTGTGTCCCCAGCCCTTCTCTGGCAGAGGGGCAGCGTCCCAATACCTACTTGTGTTCTGAGCACTCAGGGAGGCCACCAGGAGCAGGAGGCTCCCGAGCACGCTGGGAACGCAGGGCTGGGGGATGCGTCTGGGGGACACAGAGGGCCAGGTCTGCATGGCTGGCTGATGGGGGAGGCCTCAGGGACAGTCCCTGTGGAAGGGAGGGAGGGAGACCCGGGGGTCAGAAGTCCCCAGGTGGTCCCAGGCTGCAGGGAGCGGCCTCCACCCTCCACCTGGCCAGGGCCTGGGCAGCCCAGGGGCCAAGCTTCTCCTGGACGAGCTGTGCCCTCCGTGCTTGAGCCTCCTCCCAGTGTCTGGGTCCCCAGCAGCCCCCCTCCCTCCTGTCCCTGTGCTTCATAATGTGAGGCCCTGGCCGCAGGAACCAAGGGAATCACAGGAAGACAGGAGAAGGTCTGTCCCCTGGACAGGCGGAGCTGGGTGGTCCCCTGCAGCTGGCCTGGAGTCGCACACCACTCAGAGGGACACCCAGCTGCGTGTCCTAGAGGGGCACAGGGAGCAGCTCACAGCCACGTGACTGATGCTGTCCTGAGAGCTCCTGGACACCCAGCCAGGCTCCACAGCTGTGTGATGGCCAGAGTCTGGACCTCCGTGGACACGTCCTGCTGGCCAGATTTGTTGCTATCAGCACCTTCCAGGGGGGCTCCCTGTATGAACTGGAAAATTGTTTTTATTATTCTTTTTTTTTTTTACTCTTTTTTCTTTGGATTGAACCCAGGGGCACTTTACCACTGAACTATTTCCACCCCCTTTTTGTATGTTTTTAGTTGTAGGTGAACACACAATGTCTTTTCTATCTTATGTGGTGCTCAGCATCAGACCCAGTGCCTCCCACCTGCCAGGCGAGTGCTGTACTCCTGAGACACAGCCCAGTCCACGTCCCCAGCCCTTTTTATTGGTTATTCTGCAACAGGGCCTCTCTACGTTGCTGAGGCTGGCCTGGAACTTGGGATCCTTCTGCCTCAGCCTCCTGAGTTGCTGGGATCACAGGCCTGTGCCATGGCTCCTGAAATGAGACCCACCAACACAACTTGCAGGGTTCAGTGGGGTCAGAGGCCAGTTGGCCTGAGTATGAGTTTGTTCTGATCAGTTTGGAGCAGTGAAAGGTGATTTCCCCCAGTGAAAAGCGCCTTTGTGTGGGCTGGGCTGCAGCTCAGAGGTAGCGCTCTCACCTGGCCTGTGCGGGGCGCTGGGTTCGATCCTCAACACCACATAAAAATAAAAGATAAATATATTGTGTCCACCTAAAAATACTAAAAAATAAATATTAAAAAAAAAAAGAAGAAGGGCGGAGAAGCCGTGCTTGCCAAACATTCTAATCCACCTGGAAGCCCCTCACAAAGGGCAAGTGGCAGGTTCACTCCTGCCCTCTCCCTGAATGGTCGTAGGATGTGCTGAGGCTCAGCGGGGGCTTCTGCCAGCGCCTCGCCCAGCGAGCAGCTTGTCATCTGCCTCAGCCCCTGCAAGGGAGGCCCTGTCCCCTTGGCCTGCCTTAGGTCATCCCCACGATCCTGAACCCGTTTTCTCTTAGATCCAGGAGTTTGGCGATGGGCTGCCCATCCTGCCAGGCCCGTCCCGAGTGTGGCTCCCTGTGAGGACGGTGAGGACGGGCAGGAGCAGCCCACAGTGTCACTGTTGGGAACCCGGAAGGCTCCAGGAAGGGCCTGGCCACGCCCCAGCACCTGAGATCTGCTGCCCTGGGACAGTTTCACAGACACTCTCCCCGCCTTGGCAGGTGCAGCCAGGACCCAGGTGCCCAGGTGGCGTGCAGACTGGTCAGGGGCTCAGCCCCCACAGCCTCCTTGCTGCCCCAGTGGCTCCTGCTCAGCTGCCCGGTCCTGCTTCAACCAGGACGTGCAGGGGGCCTCTGGGAGGAGTCTGCAGAGCCGTGCCCTTCCCCAGGGCCTGCCCTCCCCTCCAGCTCTGGAAGGACCTGGGTTGGCCTGAGGCCCTTCTTGCCATCTCCGGCTTCACCTGGTCTCCCCAGAGACCTTGGGCTGGAGGTTGATGGTGAGGGAGGAGCCCCTGGGCTCTCGCCGTCCGTGCCACGGCATGATGTGGGTGCTGGGCTCTTCACAAGCCTTGGGCACAGCCTGCCGTCTCCCCTGGGGCCCTGGTGGGTCCTGTGGAAGTCCACCTACTGGGCACCCCAGGGCCACCCCTTATCATAAGGCCGGTCCTCGGGAAGCCTGGGCTTCTTCCAGGTCTTACCTTCCTTCTGGGTGGACCCTTGGTGACCAGTGGACCTGAACCTCCCCCAGGCCACAGGCCCTGGGCTCTGCCTCCTGCAGCTGCTGCACAGCCTCCTTCTGCTGCATGGCCTCCTTCTACACAGCCTCCTTCTGCTGCACGGCCTCCTTCTGCAGACACCCCTGCACATCAGGGGTAGCCTTCCCCCACTGTCTTCAGGTAAGGGGCAGAGAGCAGGCCAAGGTCCCTGCTGGCCATGTGAGGAGGACACGCTCCTGAGGGCCCAGCCTCAGGCTCTGGCCCCACTGCAGCCTGCCTCCACCCCAGGCCCACAGGCTGGTTCCAGGCCTCAGGGGAGGTGAAGGCCCAGCTGGGTACGTGGGCAGTGTCCTCCAGCACAGTGGAGCACTAGCCCCTCAGCACCAGGCAAGAGGCTGGCTGGGGAGCCGCTTCCTGCAGTGTCCAGTCACTGTCCCGTGCACAGTGTCCCTCGCTCACCGTCTCCCGGGGCGGCTGGTGCCTCTTTCCTGCCTCTGGCCCTGCGGTTGTGTCCACTCCAATACCAAGCCCCACAGCCACAGCGGGCATGTGGACCCCGCGCCCAGGGAGCATCTGGTCCACCCGGAGCAGCCAGGAAGACTGCCTCTGAAAACCCCCACTCTTGTTGGGAGTGTGCCACTTTACCCCTGGGAACAGCATGGGAGAGTGTGGGATGACCCCGGCCACCTCCGGCCTCCCTTCCTGAGATGCCTGCCCAGCTGCCCAGAGGAGCGCCAGCCCTGACCCTGATTCCTTGGCAGGGAAGTGATGGGCCCTGGGGGTAGGTGGAGAGTGCAGGCAGCCCAGCCAGAGGAAGGCTGTGGGGAGGGCGCGGCCCTGCTGGAAGCTCCCAGAGTGCCTGCCATGAGCGTGTAGGGTGTGTGCAGACACCATGCACCAGTGTGAGTGTGTGTGCACATCTGTGCACGAGTGTCAGTGTGCATGGTGTGTGCACACGCTGAGCACCAGTGGGGTGTGTGTCCTGCACAGGTCCTGCTCAGCCCTGGAGCACAGCTCCGCAGTGAGATAAGGTGGCAAGTGGGGGACTCCATCCCACACAGAGGACCCCAGAGCCCACCTGGGGATCCAGGAGAGACGGGGTCCTGTCCCCCCAGCCTGCCCATCCCCCTGCACCCCTGTGCCCTGCAGACCTGGCCAGACCCCAGCCCTGAGCGACCCAGGCCCATCTGAGCAGGAGGCGGCCAGGGGCTGAGAGTCCTGGAGGGGCTGCAGCCAGGACAGGAGACCCCATCCCACAGTCCTGCCACGGTGCTGCAGATCCCGCAGTGTCCAGGTGCCCGGCTGTGGTCCTCTGCCCGCCCACGCCAGCCCCTCACCTGCTGCCTGCTGCTCCTGCTCCTGCTCTTCCTTCTGCCCCCCTGGGTGCCTCCCGCAGGGGCTTTCTCTGCTCCGCCCAGAAGAAAACTGAAAGAGCCCAGAGGGAGGGCCAGGGAGGAGGCAGGTCTCGTGCGTGCGTGCCAGGGGACGTCCCAAGCAGGGAGGAGACCGTTCTGGGAAGCCACCGGGTTTCGGGAACTATGCCGTGTCCTCAGAACGTGCCACCTTCTTGGTGGCGCTCTTGCCAAGGCTGATTGTCAGAGCCGCGCACTGCAAAGCCTGTGGGGGGCAGGGGAGACGCCCTCCAGCAGAGCCGGGCGGGATGTCCCTTGCCCAGGGCTCAGGGCTGCTCCTCTGGGGAGCCGGTGGGCTCCCTGCTCTGCAGGCATCAGGGCCAGCGGGGTCCCCCAGTGCCCTGGGCGAGCTGTGTGGCTGCTCAGGATGCACCAGGCGCCTCAGGGCTGAGGCTGGGGGTGTGGCAGGCGCAGGCAGCTGGGTGGACAGCAGGGGTGGTGTGTGGCACGACCGTCACATGATGGAGATTCTCGTCCATGATTGTGTTTGTGTGTGGATCACATTTATTGTTTGTTTTGTTTTGTAGGTTGAACCAACCTTGCACCCCTGGGATGAAGCCCCGTGATCATGGTGTTATCTTCTGGAAGTTTTTTTTTTTTTTTTTTTTTTTTTTTTTTTTAGTTGTAGATGGACACAATACCTTTATTTTATTTATTTATATGCGGTGCTGAGGATGGAACCCAGGGCCTCCCACGTGCTAGGCAAGCGCTCCAGCTGAGCCACAAGCTGAGCCCAGCCCAGCCCTGACGTGTTTGGAATGTGGCTTGCCAACCTCTGATCAGTGAGCTCATTCACATCGGCCTTCACTGGCCCACTGGTCTGCAGTTCTGGTTCCTAGGGCCTTTGTCTGGTTCTGCTGTCAGGTGGTACTGGCTCCATAGAATGCTTTGGGAGCGTCCCTTCCTGCCTATTTCATGGAGTGATTTGAGGACTGGTGTTGGCTCTTTGAAGGTCTGGCAGAACTCAGCTGAGAATCCATCTGGTCCTGGCTTTTCTTTGTTGGAAGGCTTTTAATTGCTGTTTTAGTTTCATTACTAAATATTAATTCATTTTTTATATCTTCCTGGTTCAATTTGGGCAGATAATGTGTGTCTAGAAATTTCTCAACATCTTCTACATTTTCCAGCTTATTGGAGTATAAATTTTCAGAACAGTCTCTAATTCTCTGGATTTCAGAAGTATCTGGTGATATCTCCTTTTCCACCTTTAATTTTGTTGGTTTGGGTCTTTTTTCTCTTTAGGTTAGTTTGGCTAAGAGTTTATCAAACTTGTTTATCCTTTTGAAGGACCAATTCTTTGCTTTCTTTGATCCTTTGTGTTTTTTATTCTCAAGTTCATTCATTTAGATTCTGAACTTTAATTACTTCCTGATGTCTACAGACTTGTTCTTGCTTTGCTAGGACCTTGTTTTATGATGAATACGACAACTAATTTCCAGATAAAAATGACCCTCTTTAAAACATTACATTATTTATTTGGGACCATTTTTTTAATGTAGGCTCTCAATGCTATAAACTTGCCTTTTAACACTGCCTTCCCACTGTCACCAGGTTTTTATATGTTGTGTCTCTGTTCTCATTTGTTTCTGTAAATTTTTTTGTGTTGAATCTATTCCTAATTTAAAAGAGTATTGTTCAATCTCTTTTACACGGTTTCTATAATTTATCTTGCTGTTGATTTCAAGTTTTATCCCATTATGATGAGAAGATGAATGGAATTATATCAGTTTTTTTTTTTTTGTATTAGCTAAAGCTCATATTGTGACCTAGAATATGGTCTATTTTGGAAAAGTTTCCATGAATTGCTGAGAAGATAGTGAATTAAACTGGCTTTGGGTGAAATATTCTATAGATGTCTGTTACATCTATTTGATTTATAGTTTTATTTAGGTCAGAAATATCTTTACTGATTCTGTGTTTGGATATGACCTGTATCTCTCTTGGTGATGCAGGCTTGTTGAAATTACCCAGTATCATTGTATTGAGGTCCGTCTGGAATTTAATGTCAATGAGTATTTTTAAATGTAATTAGGCAAACTGGCACTTGGTGCATAAATATTTACTGTCATTATATCTTCTTGCTGAATGTTCCCTTTACCAATATGGAGTGGCCTGCTTTGTCTCTCCTGATTAATTTTGCTTGAAATCTGCTTTTTCAGATATGAGAATAGCTTCTCCTGCTTGTTTGGGGCTCTGTGTGCATGGAAGGCTTCCCTTCCTTTCACCTGTAGCCTGTTCATGGCTCTCCTATGCATGCCTTGCAAGTGGCATATTAGTTGGATCTTGTTTTTAATCCACTTTGTCAAACTAGGTATTTTAATTGAGGAGTGGAGATCATTTACACTCAGCGCTATTATGGACAGGTGTTTGGTTGGCTGTATCTAATTCAGCCTTGATTTTTCACTTAGTTAATTGCTCTTCTAAAGAACTTCACCCCCTGGGAGATCTGCAGCTACTCCCCACCTCTGCCCAGGCAGGGCAAGGAGCCGCAGAGTGAGGGTCTGGGGGCCTTCTCCGAGAGCCACTGCTCAGAACAGCAGTCCTCTGGAGGTCAGCGGGCTGGATTGGGAGCCGGACATGGGCGGGGCCGTGAATGCCTCTGGGTCTTGGGCCCGGACAGTCCCTCCACTGGGCTGCAGAGCACCCCCCAGTCTTTTAATTTAAAAAATGATGAAAAAGAAAAAGAAAAACAACTACTTTTTAAAATTAAGTTTATGGGGTTTTTGTTTTGTTTTTCTGGAATCTTGCTTCTGCTCTAGCCAGAAGAGTGAATTGGTGAGCTGGACACGTGTACGGGGTTCTGCCCTGGACCACCTCAGGCAGCTTCCCACACCCTGAAGGCCTGGGGCTGTCCCTGGGGCTCTGTGTCCTATCTCCTGAGAGCTGTGAGCGGGACAGTTTCTCAGCAGTTCTGGAACCTTCATAGTTCTGCCTCCCCCTGCCCCTTCCCGTCCTAGGGGCCCACTGGGCCTCTGCGAGCCCATGTGAAGCACTTCTCCACCTCCCTGCTCCACCTGGCTGACATGGCCCCGGGTGCTCCTGCTGCCCTCCTTGACATCCTGAGCTCTGCTCAGGAGGGAGCTGTAGGCCGGCCTCCAAAGGCACTCAGGAGCACAGCTGGGGACCCCACATTCCCAGGGCTCGCTGGCGTCCAGGAGGCCCCTGCTTCTGCCTTGTGGTAGCAGGCCAGAGGCGTGGGGGCCTCACCAGCCCAGCTTCTCCAGGGGTGCTGGGGGACAGGAGCAGGTGAGCGTCCGCAGGGCCTGAGAGAAGAGAGGGCACCAGCTGTCACTCCACCCCACCGGGTTTGAGGCTACCAGGTCCTTGCTCCGTTTTGGGAGGCCCCAGAGGGGCTCTGTGTTGGGTCCCTGTGGCTGTGGCCCTTGGCTGTGGTGCAGAGCCCCTGCAGGACCGGAGTCTGCTGCTGAGTGTCATGTTCCTAGAACACTCAGGGCCACTCCAGGTGAACTGGGTGCACAGAGTAACCACACAGAGACAGAGAGACCTTTTCCTGTGGGTCCTGTGACGGCTCCTCTGACCTTAGGGGTCTGTGGAGAGAGAGAGAGAGAGAGACAGAGAGAGAGAGAGAAAGAGAACATGCTGAACACTTTTATTGGGGAGAAGCCATTCAAATGAGGCAGGGGGTCAGGTTTCGGGGGGCTGAGTCTAGCTTCCTGATGTCTGCTGTCAGCAGGTTGACTGACACCTGGGTAGGCCACACCCAAGGGCAGAGCAAGAGAAGGGGACACACAAAGGGAGTTTCCATGGAACATTCTATCCCAAACAGGGCAAAGGGGTAGGATTACGAAAGAACAGGTGAGTGTAGCTCTACCCCAGGGTGTGCCTACTCAGTGGGGGAGAAGACCCAGTCCCCAGTCACGGCACCGATGGCACTACCGCGCCAGACTGCAGTGGTCCTTCAGATCCCTGGTGCATCAGGACTGGAAGGCGTGGTCTCAGTGTGGCCCCCACAGCTGAGCACTGGCCACTGGACTGAGGCCATCGCTTGGCTCTCACGAAGGACGTTGGAGTTTTTTCCTTTGGCTTTGTCTTTACCGGGACGGCTTTGAGGACCAGCAGAGCGATCTCTGGCCGCAGTCCGCAGTGTGGGTGGGTGTGTCCTGGAGCGCCCACCCCACCCCACACCGGGATGAGTGGCGCTGCAAGAGCTGCTGTGGGAAGCCTTCCTGTCTGGTGCCCCTGGGGCTCTTACTGGCCCAGCAGGACCGTGGCAGGTGGCCCTGCCCCTCTGAGGACCCGACTCTGGACCTGCCCTCTACTCACCCTCACAGGGCCTCTGACTTTCCCACGCAGGGAGGGAGCTCCCAAAGTCATGGGCCGCAGGGGAAGCCCAGGGTGCCTCAACCCAAGCCATCGGTGCTGGACGCTCTGAATATTTCAGGGTTCTGGTTTTTTCAAAATGTGTGAGTGGTTTGGAGACCGAGGGTCTGGACGGCTCTGTTGGAAGAGGGTGTCTTCCTACCTGCAGTGGCTCCCTTCCTGGGCCCTGCAGACCTTCTGCAAATAAAAGCAAAGAACTGCATGTGCTCCGTCCACCGGGCCCCAGCTGCCTGGCCACACCTCCTCACAGGACCTGCTCT
>NW_027512004.1:0-18758 GCF_048772815.1 Callospermophilus lateralis | reverse complement strand
GTTCACTAAGTCCACTTAGCTGCCCAATTTTCACTCTCCTAGGATGAAGCGTTCGTTACCAGTAACAGTTTGAATTTTTAGGTTTCACTCTATTTCCTCCTATACAGATAGATGTGTTTTTTAAGTCTAAATCAAACACGGTTTGTGCTAGCTCCTTGAAACTTGACAAAATAAAGTAGTTCTAAGTTCTGTCTTTGTGGTTTGTTTCCTCTTGAAATAGCGACAAGCAAAGACTGCGTAAAACACCTTCATTGGAAAGGTGTGCCAAGCTTCCAAAAAAATACTGGTTTCTGAATACTCGGCAAAATTTTTTTTCATCCGACCTTGATGATCTCTGTGGTAATGATCAGTTTACTTAGTCCACTTAGCTGCCCAATATTCACTCTTCTAGGATGAAGCGTTCCTTACCCAGTAACAGTTTGAGTTTTTAAGGTTTCACTCTATTTCCTCCTATATATATAGATGTGTTTGGAAGTCTAAATCAAACACGGTTTGTGCTAGCTCCTTGAAACTTGACATAATAAAGTAGTTCTAAGTTCTACTCTTTGTGGTTTGTTTCCTCTTGAAATAGCACAAGCAAAGACTGCGTAAAACACATTCATTGGAAAGGTGTGCCAAGCTTCCAAAAAACTACTGTTTTTCGGAATACTCGGCAAATTTTTTTTCATCCGACCTTGATGATCTCTGTGGTAATGATCAGTTCACTAAGTCCACTTAGCTGCCCAATTTTCACTCTTCTAGGATGAAGTGTCGTTACCAGTAACAGTTTGAATTTTTAGGTTTCACTCTATTTCCTCCTATACAGATCGATGTGTTTTTTAAGTCTAAATCAACACGGTTTGTGCTAGCTCCTTGAAACTTGACAAAATAAAGTAGTTCTAAGTTCTGTCTTTGTGGTTTGTTTCCTCTTGAAATAGCCACAAGCAAACACTGCGTAAAACACCTTTATTGGAAAGGTGTTCCAATCTTCCAAAATACTACTGGTTTCTGAATACTCGGCAAATTTTTTTTCATCTGACCTTGATCATCTCTGTGGTAATGATCAGTTCACTAAGTCCACTTAGCTGCCCAATTTTCACTCTTCTAGGATGAAGCTTTCGTTACCAGTAACAGTTTGAATTTTTAGGTTTCACTCTATTTCCTCCTATACAGATAGATGTGTTTTTTAAGTCTAAATCAAACACGGTTTGTGCTAGCTCCTTGAAACTTGACAAAATAAAGTAGTTCTAAGTTCTGTCTTTGTGGTTTGTTTCCTCTTGAAATAGCCACAAGCAAAGACTTCGTAAAACACCTTCATTGGAAAGGTTGCAAGCTTCCAAAAAATACTGGTTTTCTGAATACTCTGCAAAATTTTTTTTCATCCGACCTTGATGATCTCTGTGGTAATGATCAGTTTACTTAGTCCACTTAGCTGCCCAATATTCACTCTTCTAGGATGAAGCGTTCCTTACCAGTAACAGTTTGAGTTTTTAGGTTTCACTCTATTTCCTCCTATATATATAGATGTGTTTGGAAGTCTAAATCAAACACGGTTTGTGCTAGCTCCTTGAAACTTGACAAAATAAAGTAGTTCTAAGTTCTCTCTTGTGGTTTGTTTCCTCTTGAATAGGCACAAGCAAAGACTGCGTAAAACACATTCATTGGAAAGGTGTGCCAAGCTTCCAAAAAACTACTGGTTTTCGGAATACTCGGCAAATTTTTTTTCATCCGACCTTGATGATCTCTGTGGTAATGATCAGTTCACTAAGTCCACTTAGCTGCCCAATTTTCACTCTTCTAGGATGAAGTGTCGTTACCAGTAACAGTTTGAATTTTTAGGTTTCACTCTATTTCCTCTATACAGATAGATGTGTTTTTAAGTCTAAATTAAACACGGTTTGTGCTAGCTCCTTGAAACTAGACAAAATAAAGTAGTTCTAAGTTCTGTCTTTGTGGTTTGTTTCCTCTTGAAATAGCCACAAGCAAAGACTGCGTAAAACACATTCATTGGAAAGGTGTTCCAAGATTCCAAAATACTACTGGTTTTCTGAATACTCGGCAAATTTTTTTTCATCCGACCTTGATCATCTCTGTGGTAATGATCAGTTCACTAGGTCCACTTAGCTGCCCCAACTTTCACTCTTCTAGGATGAAGCGTTCGTTACCAGTAACAGTTTGAATTTTTAGGTTCACTCTATTTCCTCCTATACAGATAGATGTGTTTTTTAAGTCTAAATCAAACACGGTTTGTGCTAGCTCCTTGAAACTTGACAAAATAAAGTAGTTCTAAGTTCTGTCTTTGTGGTTTGTTTTCTCTTGAAATAGCCACAAGCAAACACTGCGTAAAACACCTTTATTGGAAAGGCATTCCAAGCTTCCAAAATACTACTGGTTTTCTGAATACTCGGCAAATTTTTTTTCATCCGACCTTGATGATCTCTGTGGTAATGATCAGTTCACTAAGTCCACTTAGCTGCCCAATTTTCACTCTTCTAGAATGAAGCGTTCGTTACCAGTAACAGTTTGAATTTTTAGGTTTCACTCTATTTCCTCCTATACAGATAGATGTGTTTTTTAAGTCTAAATCAAACACGGTTTGTGCTAGCTCCTTGAAACTTGACAAAATAAAGTAGTTCTAAGTTCTGTCTTTGTGGTTTGTTTCCTCTTGAAATAGCCACAAGCAAAGACTGCATAAAACACCTTCATTGGAAAGGTGTGCCAAGCTTCCAAAAAACTACTGGTTTTCTGAATACTCGGCAAAATTTTTTTTCATCCGACCTTGATGATCTCTGTGGTAATGATCAGTTTACATAGTCCACTTAGCTGCCCAATATTCACTCTTCTAGGATGAAGCGTTCCTTACCAGTAACAGTTTGAGTTTTTAGGTTTCACTCTATTTCCTCCTATATATATAGATGTGTTTGGAAGTCTAAATCAAACACGGTTTGTGCTAGCTCCTTGAAACTGGACAAAATAAAGTAGTTCTAAGTTCTGTCTTTGTGGTTTGTTTCCTCTTGAAATAACCACAAGCAAAGACTGCGTAAAACACATTCATTGGAAAGGTGTTCCAAGCTTCCAAAATACTACTGGTTTTCTGAATACTCGGCAAATTTTTTTTCATCCGACCTTGATCATCTCTGTGGTAATGATCAGTTCACTAAGTCCACTTAGCTGCCCAATATTCACTCTTCTAGGATGAAGCGTTCCTTACCAGTAACAGTTTGAGTTTTTAGGTTTCACTCTATTTCCTCCTATATATATAGATGTGTTGGGAAGTCTAAATCAAACACGGTTTGTGCTAGCTCCTTGAAACTTGACAAAATAATGTAGTTCTAAGTTCTGTCTTTGTGGTTTGTTTCCTCTTGAAATAGGCACAAGCAAAGACTGCGTAAAACACATTCATTGGAAAGGTGTGCCAAGCTTCCAAAAAACTACTGGTTTTCGGAATACTCGGCAAATTTTTTTTCATCCGACCTTGATGATCTCTGTGGTAATGATCAGTTCACTAAGTCCACTTAGCTGCCCAAATTTTCACTCTTCTAGGATGAAGTGTCGTTACCAGTAACAGTTTGAATTTTTAGGTTTCACTCTATTTCCTCCTATACAGATCGATGTGTTTTTTAAGTCTAAATCAAACACGGTTTGTGCTAGCTCCTTGAAACTGGACAAAATAAAGTAGTTCTAAGTTCTGTCTTTGGGGTTTGTTTCCTCTTGAAATAGCCACAAGCAAAGACTGCGTAAAACACATTCATTGGAAAGGTGTTCCAAGCTTCCAAAATACTACTGGTTTTCTGAATACTCGGCAAATTTTTTTCATCCGACCTTGATGATCTCTGTGGTAATGATCAGTTCCACTAGGTCCACTTAGCTGCCCAACTTTCACTCTTCTAGGATGAAGCGTTCGTTACCAGTAACAGTTTGAATTTTTAGGTTTCACTCTATTTCCTCCTATACAGATAGATGTGTTTTTTAGTCTAAATCAAACACGGTTTGTGCTAGCTCCTTGAAACTTGACAAAATAAAGTAGTTCTAAGTTCTGTCTTGTGGTTTGTTCCTCTTGAAATAGCCACAAGCAAACACTGCGTAAAACACCTTTATTGGAAAGGCATTCCAAGCTTCCAAAATACTACTGGTTTCTGAATACTCGGCAAATTTTTTTTATCCGACCTTGATGATCTCTGTGGTAATGATCAGTTCAGTAAGTCCACTTAGCTGCCCAATTTTCACTCTTCTAGAATGAAGCGTTCAGTTACCAGTAACAGTTTGAATTTTTAGGTTTCACTCTATTTCCTCCTATACAGATAGATGGTTTTTTAAGTCTAAATCAAACACGGTTTGTGCTAGCTCCTTGAAACTTGACAAAATAAAGTAGTTCTAAGTTCTGTCTTTGTGGTTTGTTTCCTCTTGAAATAGCCACAAGCAAAGACTGCATAAAACACCTTCATTGGAAAGGTGTGCCAAGCTTCCAAAAAACTACTGGTTTTCTGAATACTCGGCAAAATTTTTTTTCATCCGACCTTGATGATCTCTGTGGTAATGATCAGTTTACTTAGTCCACTTAGCTGCCCAATATTCACTCTTCTAGGATGAAGCGTTCCTTACCAGTAACAGTTTGAGTTTTTAGGTTTCACTCTATTTCCTCCTATATATATAGATGTGTTTTGGAAGTCTAAATCAAACACGGTTTGTGCTAGCTCCTTGAAACTTGACAAAATAATGTAGTTCTAAGTTCTGTCTTTGTGGTTTGTTTCCTCTTGAAATAGGCACAAGCAAAGACTGCGTAAAACACATTCATTGGAAAGGTGTGCCAAGCTTCCAAAAAACAACTGGTTTTCGGAATACTCGGCAAATTTTTTTTCATCCGACCTTGATGATCTCTGTGGTAATGATCAGTTCACTAAGTCCACTTAGCTGCCCAAATTTTCACTCTTCTAGGATGAAGTGTCGTTACCAGTAACAGTTTGAATTTTTAGGTTTCACTCTATTTCCTCCTATACAGATAGATGTGTTTTTTAAGTCTAAATCAAACACGGTTTGTGCTAGCTCCTTGAAACTTGACAAAATAAAGTAGTTCTAAGTTCTGTCTTTGTGGTTTGTTTCCTTTTGAAATAGCCACAAGCAAACACTGCGTAAAACACCTTTATTGGAAAGGTGTTCCAATCTTCCAAAATACTACTGGTTTTCTGAATACTCGGCAAATTTTTTTTCATCCGACCTTGATGATCTCTGTGGTAATGATCAGTTCACTAAGTGCACTTAGCTGCCCAATTTTCACTCTTCTAGGATGAAGCGTTCGTTACCAGTAACAGTTTGTATTTTTAGGTTTCACTCTATTTCCTCCTATACAGATAGATGTGTTTTTTAAGTCTAAATCAAACACGGTTTGTGCTAGCTCCTTGAAGCTTGACAAAATAAAGTAGTTCTAAGTTCTGTCTTTGTGGTTTGTTTCCTCTTGAAATAGCCACAAGCAAAGACTGCGTAAAACACCTTCATTGGAAAGGTGTGCCAAGCTTCCAAAAAACTACTGGTTTTCTGAATACTTGGCAAATTTTTTTTCATCCGACCTTGATGATCTCTGTGGTAATGAACAGTTTACTTAGTCCACTTAACTGCCCAATATTCACTCTTCTAGGATGAAGCGTTCGTTACCAGGAACAGTTTGAATTTTTAGGTTTCACTCTATTTCCTCCTATACAGATAGATATGTTTTTTAAGTCTAAATCAAACACGGTTTGTGCTAGCTCCTTGAAACTGGACAAAATAAAGTAGTTCTAAGTTCTGTCTTTGGGGTTTGTTTCCTCTTGAAATAGCCACAAGCAAAGACTGCGTAAAACACATTCATTGGAAAGGTGTTCCAAGCTTCCAAAATACTATTGGTTTTCTGAATACTCGGCAAATTTTTTTTCATCCGACCTTGATGATCTCTGTGGTAATGATCAGTTCACTAGGTCCACTTAGCTGCCCAACTTTCACTCTTCTAGGATGAAGCGTTCGTTACCAGTAACAGTTTGAATTTTTAGGTTTCACTCTATTTCCTCCTATACAGATAGATGTGTTTTTTAAGTCTAAATCAAACACGGTTTGTGCTAGCTCCTTGAAACTTGACAAAATAAAGTAGTTCTAAGTTCTGTCTTTGTGGTTTGTTTTCTCTTGAAATAGCCACAAGCAAACACTGCGTAAAACACCTTTATTGGAAAGGCATTCCAAGCTTCCAAAATACTACTGGTTTTCTGAATACTCGGCAAATTTTTTTTCATCCGACCTTGATGATCTCTGTGGTAATGATCAGTTCACTAGGTCCACTTAGCTGCCCAACTTTCACTCTTCTAGGATGAAGCGTTCGTTACCAGTAACAGTTTGAATTTTTAGGTTTCACTCTATTTCCTCCTATACAGATAGATGTGTTTTTTAAGTCTAAATCAAACACGGTTTGTGCTAGCTCCTTGAAACTTGACAAAATAAAGTAGTTCTAAGTTCTGTCTTTGTGGTTTGTTTCCTCTTGAAATAGCCACAAGCAAAGACTGCATAAAACACCTTCATTGGAAAGGTGTGCCAAGCTTCCAAAAAACTACTGGTTTTCTGAATACTCGGCAAAATTTTTTTTCATCCGACCTTGATGATCTCTGTGGTAATGATCAGTTTACATAGTCCACTTAGCTGCCCAATATTCACTCTTCTAGGATGAAGCGTTCCTTACCAGTAACAGTTTGAGTTTTTAGGTTTCACTCTATTTCCTCCTATATATATAGATGTGTTTGGAAGTCTAAATCAAACACGGTTTGTGCTAGCTCCTTGAAACTGGACAAAATAAAGTAGTTCTAAGTTCTGTCTTTGTGGTTTGTTTCCTCTTGAAATAGCCACAAGCAAAGACTGCGTAAAACACATTCATTGGAAAGGTGTTCCAAGATTCCAAAATACTACTGGTTTTCTGAATACTCGGCAAATTTTTTTTCATCCGACCTTGATCATCTCTGTGGTAATGATCAGTTCACTAAGTCCACTTAGCTGCCCAATTTTCACTCTTCTAGGATGAAGCGTTCGTTACCAGTAACAGTTTGAATTTTTAGGTTTCACTCTATTTCCTCCTATACAGATAGATGTGTTTTTTAAGTCTAAATCAAACACGGTTTGTGCTAGCTCCTTGAAACTTGACAAAATAAAGTAGTTCTAAGTTCTGTCTTTGTGGTTTGTTTCCTCTTGAAATAGCCACAAGCAAAGACTGCGTAAAACACCTTCATTGGAAAGGTGTGCCAAGCTTCCAAAAAAATACTGGTTTTCTGAATACTCGGCAAAATTTTTTTTCATCCGACCTTGATGATCTCTGTGGTAATGATCAGTTTACTTAGTCCACTTAGCTGCCCAATATTCACTCTTCTAGGATGAAGCGTTCCTTACCAGTAACAGTTTGAGTTTTTAGGTTTCACTCTATTTCCTCCTATATATATAGATGTGTTTGGAAGTCTAAATCAAACACGGTTTGTGCTAGCTCCTTGAAACTTGACATAATAAAGTAGTTCTAAGTTCTCTCTTTGTGGTTTGTTTCCTCTTGAAATAGGCACAAGCAAAGACTGCGTAAAACACATTCATTGGAAAGGTGTGCCAAGCTTCCAAAAAACTACTGTTTTTCGGAATACTCGGCAAATTTTTTTTCATCCGACCTTGATGATCTCTGTGGTAATGATCAGTTCACTAAGTCCACTTAGCTGCCCAATTTTCACTCTTCTAGGATGAAGCGTTCGTTACCAGTAACAGTTTGTATTTTTAGGTTTCACTCTATTTCCTCCAATACAGATAGATGTGTTTTTTAAGTCTAAATCAAACACGGTTTGTGCTAGCTCCTTGAAACTTGACAAAATAAAGTAGTTCTAAGTTCTGTCTTTGTGGTTTGTTTCCTCTTGAAATAGCCACAAGCAAAGACTGCGTAAAACACCTTCATTGGAAAGGTGTGCCAAGCGTCCAAAAAACTACTGGTTTTCTGAATACTTGGCAAATTTTTTTTCATCCGACCTTGATGATCTCTGTGGTAATGAACAGTTTACTTAGTCCACTTAACTGCCCAATATTCACTCTTCTAGGATGAAGCGTTCGTTACCAGTAACAGTTTGAATTTTTAGGTTTCACTCTATTTCCTCCTATACAGATAGATATGTTTTTTAAGTCTAAATCAAACACGGTTTGTGCTAGCTCCTTGAAACTGGACAAAATAAAGTAGTTCTAAGTTCTGTCTTTGTGGTTTGTTTCCTCTTGAAATAACCACAAGCAAAGACTGCGTAAAACACATTCATTGGAAAGGTGTTCCAAGCTTCCAAAATACTACTGGTTTTCTGAATACTCGGCAAATTTTTTTTCATCCGACCTTGATGATCTCTGTGGTAATGATCAGTTCACTAGGTCCACTTAGCTGCCCAACTTTCACTCTTCTAGGATGAAGCGTTCGTTACCAGTAACAGTTTGAATTTTTAGGTTTCACTCTATTTCCTCCTATACAGATAGATGTGTTTTTTAAGTCTAAATCAAACACGGTTTGTGCTAGCTCCTTGAAACTTGACAAAATAAAGTAGTTCTAAGTTCTGTCTTTGTGGTTTGTTTCCTCTTGAAATAGCCACAAGCAAACACTGCGTAAAACACCTTTATTGGAAAGGCATTCCAAGCTTCCAAAATACTACTGGTTTTCTGAATACTCGGCAAATTTTTTTTTTTTCCGACCTTGATGAACTCTGTGGTAATGATCAGTTTACTTAGTCCACTTAGGTGCCCAATATTCACTCTTCTAGGATGAAGCATTCGTTACCAGTAAAAGTTTGAGTTTTTAGGTTTCACTCTATTTCCTCCTATATATATAGATGTGTTTGGAAGTCTAAATCAAACACGGTTTGTGCTAGCTCCTTGAAACTTGAGAAAATAAAGTAGTTCTAAGTTCTGTCTTTGTGGTTTGTTTCCTCTTGAAATAGCCACAAGCAAAGACTGCGTAAAACACCTTTATTGGAAAGGTGTTCCAAGCTTCCAAAATACTACTGGTTTTCTGAATACTCGGCAAATTTTTTTTCATCCGACCTTGATGATCTCTGTGATAATGATCAGTTCACTAAGTCCACTTAGCTGCCCAATTTTCACTCTTTTAGGATGAAGCGTTCGTTACCAGTAACAGTTTGAATTTTTAGGTTTCACTCTATTTCCTCCTATACAGATAGATATGTTTTTTAAGTCTAAATCAAACACGGTTTGTGCTAGCTCCTTGAAACTTGACAAAATAAAGTAGTTCTAAGTTCTGTCTTTGTGGTTTGTTTCCTCTTGAAATAGCCACAAGCAAAGACTGCGTAAAACACATTCATTGGAAAGGTGTTCCAAGATTCCAAAATACTACTGGTTTTCTGAATACTCGGCAAATTTTTTTTCATCCGACCTTGATCATCTCTGTGGTAATGATCAGTTCACTAAGTCCACTTAGCTGCCCAATTTTCACTCTTCTAGGATGAAGCGTTCGTTACCAGTAACAGTTTGAATTTTTAGGTTTCACTCTATTTCCTCCTATACAGATAGATGTGTTTTTTAAGTCTAAATCAAACACGGTTTGTGCTAGCTCCTTGAAACTTGACAAAATAAAGTAGTTCTAAGTTCTGTCTTTGTGGTTTGTTTCCTCTTGAAATAGCCACAAGCAAAGACTGCGTAAAACACCTTCATTGGAAAGGTGTGCCAAGCTTCCAAAAAAATACTGGTTTTCTGAATACTCGGCAAAATTTTTTTTCATCCGACCTTGATGATCTCTGTGGTAATGATCAGTTTACTTAGTCCACTTAGCTGCCCAATATTCACTCTTCTAGGATGAAGCGTTCCTTACCAGTAACAGTTTGAGTTTTTAGGTTTCACTCTATTTCCTCCTATATATATAGATGTGTTTGGAAGTCTAAATCAAACACGGTTTGTGCTAGCTCCTTGAAACTTGACATAATAAAGTAGTTCTAAGTTCTCTCTTTGTGGTTTGTTTCCTCTTGAAATAGGCACAAGCAAAGACTGCGTAAAACACATTCATTGGAAAGGTGTGCCAAGCTTCCAAAAAACTACTGTTTTTCGGAATACTCGGCAAATTTTTTTTCATCCGACCTTGATGATCTCTGTGGTAATGATCAGTTCACTAAGTCCACTTAGCTGCCCAATTTTCACTCTTCTAGGATGAAGTGTCGTTACCAGTAACAGTTTGAATTTTTAGGTTTCACTCTATTTCCTCCTATACAGATCGATGTGTTTTTTAAGTCTAAATCAAACACGGTTTGTGCTAGCTCCTTGAAACTTGACAAAATAAAGTAGTTCTAAGTTCTGTCTTTGTGGTTTGTTTCCTCTTGAAATAGCCACAAGCAAACACTGCGTAAAACACCTTTATTGGAAAGGTGTTCCAATCTTCCAAAATACTACTGGTTTTCTGAATACTCGGCAAATTTTTTTTCATCCGACCTTGATCATCTCTGTGGTAATGATCAGTTCACTAAGTCCACTTAGCTGCCCAATTTTCACTCTTCTAGGATGAAGCTTTCGTTACCAGTAACAGTTTGAATTTTTAGGTTTCACTCTATTTCCTCCTATACAGATAGATGTGTTTTTTAAGTCTAAATCAAACACGGTTTGTGCTAGCTCCTTGAAACTTGACAAAATAAAGTAGTTCTAAGTTCTGTCTTTGTGGTTTGTTTCCTCTTGAAATAGCCACAAGCAAAGACTGCGTAAAACACCTTCATTGGAAAGGTTTGCCAAGCTTCCAAAAAAATACTGGTTTTCTGAATACTCGGCAAAATTTTTTTTCATCCGACCTTGATGATCTCTGTGGTAATGATCAGTTTACTTAGTCCACTTAGCTGCCCAATATTCACTCTTCTAGGATGAAGCGTTCCTTACCAGTAACAGTTTGAGTTTTTAGGTTTCACTCTATTTCCTCCTATATATATAGATGTGTTTGGAAGTCTAAATCAAACACGGTTTGTGCTAGCTCCTTGAAACTTGACAAAATAAAGTAGTTCTAAGTTCTCTCTTTGTGGTTTGTTTCCTCTTGAAATAGGCACAAGCAAAGACTGCGTAAAACACATTCATTGGAAAGGTGTGCCAAGCTTCCAAAAAACTACTGGTTTTCGGAATACTCGGCAAATTTTTTTTCATCCGACCTTGATGATCTCTGTGGTAATGATCAGTTCACTAAGTCCACTTAGCTGCCCAATTTTCACTCTTCTAGGATGAAGTGTCGTTACCAGTAACAGTTTGAATTTTTAGGTTTCACTCTATTTCCTCCTATACAGATAGATATGTTTTTTAAGTCTAAATCAAACACGGTTTGTGCTAGCTCCTTGAAACTTGACAAAATAAAGTAGTTCTAAGTTCTGTCTTTGTGGTTTGTTTCCTCTTGAAGTAGCCACAAGCAAACACTGCGTAAAACACCTTCATTGGAAAGGTGTGCCAAGCTTCCAAAAAACTACTGGTTTTCTGAATACTCGGCAAATTTTTTTTCATCCGACCTTGATGATCTCTGTGGTAATGATCAGTTTACTTAGTCCACTTAACTGCCCAATATTCACTCTTCTAGGATGAAGCGTTCGTTACCAGTAACAGTTTGAATTTTTAGGTTTCACTCTATTTCCTCCTATACAGATAGATATGTTTTTTAAGTCTAAATCAAACACGGTTTGTGCTAGCTCCTTGAAACTGGACAAAATAAAGTAGTTCTAAGTTCTGTCTTTGTGGTTTGTTTCCTCTTGAAATAGCCACAAGCAAAGACTGCGTAAAACACATTCATTGGAAAGGTGTTCCAAGCTTCCAAAATACTACTGGTTTTCTGAATACTCGGCAAATTTTTTTTCATCCGACCTTGATGATCACTGTGGTAATGATCAGTTCACTAGGTCCACTTAGCTGCCCAACTTTCACTCTTCTAGGATGAAGCGTTCGTTACCAGTAACAGTTTGAATTTTTAGGTTTCACTCTATTTCCTCCTATACAGATAGATGTGTTTTTTAAGTCTAAATCAAACACAGTTTGTGCTAGCTCCTTGAAACTTGACAAAATAAAGTAGTCCTAAGTTCTGTCTTTGTGGTTTGTTTCCTCTTGAAATAGCCACAAGCAAACACTGCGTAAAACACCTTTATTGGAAAGGCGTTCCAAGCTTCCAAAATACTACTGGTTTTCTGAATACTCGGCAAATTTTTTTTCATCCGACCTTCATGATCTCTGTGGTAATGATCAGTTCACTAAGTCCACTTAGCTGCCCAATTTTCACTCTTCTAGGATGAAGCGTTCGTTACCAGTAACAGTTTGAATTTTTAGGTTTCACTCTATTTCCTCCTATACAGATAGATGTGTTTTTTAAGTCTAAAACAAACACGGTTTGTGCTAGCTCCTTGAAACTTGACAAAATAAAGTAGTTCTAAATTCTGTCTTTGTGGTTTGTTTCCTCTTGAAATAGCCACAAGCAAAGACTGTGTAAAACACCTTCATTGGAAAGGTGTGCCAAGCTTCCAAAAAACTACTGGTTTTCTGAATACTCGGCAAATTTTTTTTTTTTCCGACCTTGATGATCTCTGTGGTAATGATCAGTTTACTTAGTCCACTTAGCTGCCCAATATTCACTCTTCTAGGATGAAGCGTTCGTTACCAGTAAAAGTTTGAGTTTTTAGGTTTCACTCTATTTCCTCCTATATATATAGATGTGTTTGGAAGTATAAATCAAACACGGTTTGTGCTAGCTCCTTGAAACTTGACAAAATAAAGTAGTTCTAAGTTCTGTCTTTGTGGTTTGTTTCCTCTTGAAATAGCCACAAGCAAAGACTGCGTAAAACACCTTTATTTGAAAGGTGTTCCAAGCTTCCAAAATACTACTGGTTTTCTGAATACTCGGCAAATTTTTTTTCATCCGACCTTGATGATCTCTGTGGTAATGATCAGTTCACTAAGTCCACTTAGCTGCCCAATTTTCACTCTTCTAGGATGAAGCGTTCGTTACCAGTAACAGTTTGAATTTTTAGGTTTCACTCTATTTCCTCCTATACAGATAGATATGTTTTTTAAGTCTAAATCAAACACGGTTTGTGCTAGCCCTTGAAACTGGACAAAATAAAGTAGTTCTAAGTTCTGTCTTTGTGGTTTGTTTCCTCTTGAAATAGCCACAAGCAAAGACTGCGTAAAACACATTCATTGGAAAAGTGTTCCAAGCTTCCAAAATACTACCGGTTTTCTGAATACTCGGCAAATTTTTTTCATCCGACCTTGATGATCTCTGTGGTAATGAGCAGTTCACTAAGTCCACTTAGCTGCCCAACTTTCACTCTTCTAGGATGAAGCGTTCGTTACCAGTAACAGTTTGAATTTTTAGGTTTTACTCTATTTCCTCCTATACAGATAGATATGTTTTTTAAGTCTAAATCAAACACGGTTTGTGCTAGCTCCTTGAAACTTGACAAAATAAAGTAGTTCTAAGTTCTGTCTTTGTGGTTTGTTTCCTCTTGAAATAGCCACAAGCAAAGACTGTGTAAAACACCTTCATTGGAAAGGTGTGCCAAGCTTCCAAAAAACTACTGGTTTTCTGAATACTCGGCAAATTTTTTTTTTTTCCGACCTTGATGATCTCTGTGGTAATGATCAGTTTACTTAGTCCACTTAGCTGCCCAATATTCACTCTTCTAGGATGAAGCGTTCGTTACCAGTAAAAGTTTGAGTTTTTAGGTTTCACTCTATTTCCTCCTATATATATAGATGTGTTTGGAAGTATAAATCAAACACGGTTTGTGCTAGCTCCTTGAAACTTGACAAAATAAAGTAGTTCTAAGTTCTGTCTTTGTGGGTTTGTTTCCTCTTGAAATAGCCACAAGCAAAGACTGCGTAAAACACCTTTATTTGAAAGGTGTTCCAAGCTTCCAAAATACTACTGGTTTTCTGAATACTCGGCAAATTTTTTTTTCATCCGACCTTGATGATCTCTGTGGTAATGATCAGTTCACTAAGTCCACTTAGCTGCCCAATTTTCACTCTTCTAGGATGAAGCGTTCGTTACCAGTAACAGTTTGAATTTTTAGGTTTCACTCTATTTCCTCCTATACAGATAGATATGTTTTTTAAGTCTAAATCAAACACGGTTTGTGCTAGCCCCTTGAAACTGGACAAAATAAAGTAGTTCTAAGTTCTGTCTTTGTGGTTTGTTTCCTCTTGAAATAGCCACAAGCAAAGACTGCGTAAAACACATTCATTGGAAAGGTGTTCCAAGCTTCCAAAATACTACCGGTTTTCTGAATACTCGGCAAATTTTTTTTCATCCGACCTTGATGATCTCTGTGGTAATGAGCAGTTCACTAAGTCCACTTAGCTGCCCAACTTTCACTCTTCTAGGATGAAGCGTTCGTTACCAGTAACAGTTTGAATTTTTAGGTTTTACTCTATTTCCTCCTATACAGATAGATATGTTTTTTAAGTCTAAATCAAACACGGTTTGTGCTAGCTCCTTGAAACTTGACAAAATAAAGTAGTTCTAAGTTCTGTCTTTGTGGTTTCTTTCCTCTTGAAATAGCCACAAGCAAAGACTGCGTAAAACACCTTTATTGGAAAGGTGTTCCAAGCTTCCAAAATACTACTGGTTTTCTGAATACTCGGCAAATTTTTTTTCATCCGACCTTGATGATCTCTGTGGTAATGATCAGTTCACTAAGTCCACTTAGCTGCCCAATTTTCACTCTTCTAGGATGAAGCATTCGTTAGCAGTAACAGTTTGAATTTTTAGGTTTCACTCTATTTCCTCCTATAAAGATAGATGTGTTTTTTAAGTCTAAATCAAACACGGTTTGTGCTAGCTCCTTGAACCTGGACAAAATAAAGTAGTTCTAAGTTCTGTCTTTGTGGTTTGTTTCCTCTTGAAATAGCCACAAGCAAAGACTGCGTAAAACACATTCATTGGAAAGGTGTTCCAAGCTTCCAAAATACTACTGGTTTTCTGAATACTCGGCAAATTTTTTTTCATCCGACCTTGATGATCTCTGTGGTAATGATCAGTTCACTAAGTCCACTTAGCTGCCCAACTTTCACTCTTCTAGGATGAAGCGTTCGTTACCAGTAAAAGTTTGAGTTTTTAGGTTTCACTCTATTTCCTCCTATATATATAGATGTGTTTGGAAGTCTAAATCAAACACGGTTTGTGCTAGCTCCTTGAAACTTGACAAAATAAAGTAGTTCTAAGTTCTGTCTTTGTGGTTTGTTTCCTCTTGAAATAGCCACAAGCAAAGACTGCGTAAAACACCTTTATTGGAAAGGTGTTCCAAGCTTCCAAAATACTACTGGTTTTCTGAATACTCGGCAAATTTTTTTTCATCCGACCTTGATGATCTCTGTGGTAATGATCAGTTCACTAAGTCCACTTAGCTGCCCAATTTTCACTCTTCTAGGATGAAGCGTTCGTTACCAGTAACAGTTTGAATTTTTAGGTTTCACTCTATTTCATCCTATACAGATAGATGTGTTTTTTAAGTCTAAATCAAACACGGTTTGTGCTAGCTCCTTGAAACTTGACAAAATAAAGTAGTTCTAAGTTCTGTCTTTGTGGTTTGTTTCCTCTTGAAATAGCCACAAGCAAAGACTGCGTAAAACACATTCATTGGAAAGGTGTTCCAAGCTTCCAAAATACTACTGGTTTTCTGAATACTCGGCAAATATTTTTTCATCCGACCTTGATGATCTCTGTGGTAATGATCTGTTCACTAAGTCCACTTAGCTGCCCAATTTTCACTCTTCTAGGATGAAGCGTTCGTTACCAGTAACAGTTTGAATTTTTAGGTTTCACTCTATTTCCTCCTATACAGATAGATGTGTTTTTTAAGTCTAAATCAAACACGGTTTGTGCTAGCTCCTTGAAACTTGACAAAATAAAGAAGTTCTAAGTTCTGTCTTTGTGGTTTGTTTCCTCTTGAAATAGCCACAAGCAAAGACTGCGTAAAACACCTTCATTGGAAAGGTGTGCCAAGCTTCCAAAAAACTACTGGTTTTCTGAATACTCGGCAAAATTTTTTTTCATCCGACCTTGATGATCTCTGTGGTAATGATCAGTTTACTTAGTCCACTTAGCTGCCCAATATTCACTCTTCTAGGATGAAGCGTTCGTTACCAGTAACAGTTTGAGTTTTTAGGTTTCACTCTATTTCCTCCTATATATGTAGATGTGTTTGGAAGACTAAATCAAACACGGTTTGTGCTAGCTCCTTGAAACTTGACAAAATAAAGTAGTTCTAAGTTCTGTCTTTGTGGTGTGCTTCCTCTTGAAATAGCCACAAGCAAAGACTGCGTAAAACACATTCATTGGAAAGGTGTTCCAAGATTCCAAAATACAACTGGTTTTCTGAATACTCGGCAAATTTTTTTTCATCCGACCTTGATGATCTCTGTGGTAATGATCAGTTCACTAAGTCCACTTAGCTGCCCAATTTTCACTCTTCTAGGATGAAGCGTTCGTTACCAGTAACAGTTTGAATTTTTAGGTTTCACTCTATTTCCTCCTATACAGATAGATGTGTTTTTTAAGTCTAAATCAAACACGGTTTGTGCTAGCTCCTTGAAACTTGACAAAATAAAGTAGTTCTAAGTTCTGTCTTTGTGGTTTGTTTCCTCTTGAAATAGCCACAAGCAAAGACTGCGTAAAACACCTTCATTGGAAAGGTGTGCCAAGCTTCCAAAATACTACTGGTTTTCTGAATACTCGGCAAATTTTTTTTTATCCGACCTTGATGATCTCTGTGGTAATGATCAGTTTACTTAGTCCACTTAACTGCGTAATATTCACTCTTCTAGGATGAAGCGTTCGTTAGCAGTAACAGTTTGAATTTTTAGGTTTCACTCTATTTCCTCCTATACAGATAGATGTGTTTTTTAAGTCTAAATCAAACACGGTTTGTGCTAGCTCCTTGAAACTTGACAAAATAAAGTAGTTCTAAGTTCTGTCTTTGTGGTTTGTTTCCTCTTGAAATAGCAACAAGCAAAGACTGCGTAAAACACCTTCATTGGAAAGGTGTGCCAAGCTTCCAAAAAACTACTGCTTTTCTGAATACTCGGCAAATTTTTTTTTATCCGACCTTGATGATCTCTGTGGTAATGATCAGTTTACTTAGTCCACTTAACTGCCCAATATTCACTCTTCTAGGATGAAGCGTTCGTTACCAGTAACAGTTTGAATTTTTAGGTTTCACTCTATTTCCTCCTATACAGATAGATATGTTTTTTAAGTCTAAATCAAACACGGTTTGTGCTAGCTCCTTGAACCTGGACAAAATAAAGTAGTTCTAAGTTCTGTCTTTGTGGTTTGTTTCCTCTTGAAATAGCCACAAGCAAAGACTGCGTAAAACACATTCATTGGAAAGGTGTTCCAAGCTTCCAAAATACTACTGGTTTTCTGAATACTCGGCAAATTTTTTTTCATCCGACCTTGATGATCTCTGTGGTAATGATCAGTTAACTAAGTCCACTTAGCTGCCCAACTTTCACTCTTCTAGGATGAAGCGTTCGTTACCAGTAACAGTTTGAATTTTTAGGTTTCACTCTATTTCCTCCTATACAGATAGATGTGTTTTTTAAGTCTAAATCAAACACGGTTTGTGCTAGCTCCTTGAAACTTGACAAAATAAAGTAGTTCTAAGTTCTGTCTTTGTGGTTTGTTTCCTCTTGAAATAGCCACAAGCAAACACTGCGTAAAACACCTTTATAGGAAAGGCGTTCCAAGCTTCCAAAATACTACCGGTTTTCTGAATACTCGGCAAATTTTTTTTCATCCGACCTTGATGATCTCTGTGGTAATGATCAGTTCACTAAGTCCACTTAGCTGCCCAACTTTCACTCTTCTAGGATGAAGCGTTCGTTACCAGTAACAGTTTGAATTTTTAGGTTTCACTCTATTTCCTCCTATACAGATAGATGTGTTTTTTAAGTCTAAATCAAACACGGTTTGTGCTAGCTCCTTGAAACTTGACAAAATAAAGTAGTTCTAAGTTCTGTCTTTGTGGTTTGTTTCCTCTTGAAATAGCCACAAGCAAACACTGCGTAAAACACCTTTATAGGAAAGGCGTTCCAAGCTTCCAAAATACTACTGGTTTTCTGAATACTCGGCAAATTTTTTTTCATCCGACCTTGATGATCTCTGTGGTAATGATCAGTTCACTAAGTCCACTTAGCTGCCCAATTTTCACTCTTCTAGAATGAAGCGTTCGTTACCAGTAACAGTTTGAATTTTTAGGTTTCACTCTATTTCCTCCTATACAGATAGATGTGTTTTTTAAGTCTAAATCAAACACGGTTTGTGCTAGCTCCTTGAAACTTGACAAAATAAAGTAGTTCTAAGTTCTGTCTTTGTGGTTTGTTTCCTCTTGAAATAGCCACAAGCAAAGACTGCGTAAAACACATTCATTGGAAAGGTGTTCCAAGCTTCCAAAATACTACTGGTTTTCTGAATACTCGGCAAATTTTTTTTCATCCGACCTTGATGATCTCTGTGGTAATGATCAGTTCACTAACTCCACTTAGCTGCCCAATTTTGACTCTTCTATCATGAAGCGTTCGTTACCAGTAACAGTTTGAATTTTTAGGTTTCACTCTATTTCCTCCTATACAGATAGATGGGTTTTTTAAGTCTAAATCAAACACGGTTTGTGCTAGCTCCTTGAAACTTGACAACATAAAGAGTTCTAAGTTCTGTCTTTGTGGTTTGTTTCCTCTTGAAATAGCCACAAGCAAAGACTGCGTAAAACACATTCATTGGAAAGGTGTTCCAAGCTTCCAAAATA
>NW_027512003.1:0-18762 GCF_048772815.1 Callospermophilus lateralis | reverse complement strand
TGAAAAAATGTTTGCTGAGATTTCAGCAAACTAGTAGTTTTTTGAAGCTTGGCAACCCCTTTCAACGAAAGTGTTTTTCGCCAGTCTCTGCATGGTGTACTTCAGAGGAAACAAACCATAGAGATAGAACTTAGAACTACTTCATTTGGTCAAGTTTCAAGGAGCTAGCACAACCGTGTTTGATTTAGAATTCCAAACACAGCTATCTATGTAGGAGAAAACAGAGTGAAACCTAAAAATTCAAACTGTTACTGGAAACGAATGCTTCAACCTAGAAGAATAAAAATTGGCAGCCAAGTGGGATTAGTGAACTGATCATTACCACCAAGTATCATCAAGATTTGGTGAAAAATGTTTTGCTGAGATTTCAGCAAACTAGTAGTTTTTGGAAGCTTGGCAACCCCTTTCAAACGAAAGTGTTTTTCGCCAGTCTCTGCATGGGTATTTCAAGAGCAAACAAACCATAGAGATAGAACTTAGAACTACTTCATTTGGTCATGTTACAAGGAGCTAGCACAAACCTTGTTTGATTTAGAGTTTCAAACACATCTATCTATATAGCGAAAACAAGTGAAACCTAAAAATTCAAAGTGTTACTGAAACGAACGCTTGAACCTAGAAGAGTGAAATTGGGCAGTCAAGTGGGCTTAGTGAACTGATCATTACCACCAAGTATCATCAAGATTTGGTGAAAAAATGTTTGCTGATATTTCAGCAAACTAGTAGTTTTTTGGAAGCTTGGCAACCCCTTTCAAACGAAGTGTTTTTCGCCAGTCTCTGCATGGGGTACTTCAAGAGGAAACAAACCATAGAGATAGAACTTAGAACTACTTCATTGGTCAAGTTTCAAGGAGCTAGCAGAAACCGTGTTTGATTTAGAATTCCAAACCTGCTATCTATGTAGGAGAAAATAGAGTGAAACTAAAAATTTCAAACTGTTACTAGAAACGAATGCTTCTATCTAGAAGAATAATAATTTGGCAGCCAAGTGGGATTAGTGAACTGATGATGACCACCAAGTATCATCAAGATTTGGTGAAAAAATGTTTGCTGAGATTTCAGCAAACTAGTAGTTTTTTGGAAGCTTGGGCACCCATTCATACAGAAAGTGTTTTTCGCCAGTCTCTGCATGGGGTACTTCAAGAGGAAACAAACCATAGAGATAGAACTTAGAACTACTTCATTTGGTCAAGTTTCAAGGAGCTAGCACAAACAATGTTTGATTTAGAATTCCAAACACAGCTATCTATGTAGGAGAAAACAGAGTGAAACCTAAAAATTCAAACTGTTACTGGAAACGAATGCTTCTATCTAGAAGAATAAAAATTGGGCAGCTAAGTGGGATTAGTGAACTGTTCACTACCACCAAGTATCATCAAGATTTGGTGAAAAAATGTTTGCTGAGATTTCAGCAAACTAGTAGTTTTTTGGAAGCTTGGCAACCCCTTTCAAACGAAAGTGTTTTTCGCCAGTCTCTGCATGGGGTACTTCAAGAGGAAACAAACCATAGAGATAGAAATTAGAACTACTTCCTTTGGTCAAATTTCAAGGAGCTAGCACAAACCGTGTTTGATTTAGAATTCCAAACACAGCTATCTATGTAGGAGAAACAGAGTGAAACCTAAAAATTCAAACTGCTACTGGACACGAATGCTTCTAACTAGAAGAATAAAAATTGGGCAGCCAAGTGGGATTAGTGAACTGATCACTACCACCAAGTATCATCAAGATTTGGTGAAAAAATGTTTGCTGAGATTTCAGGAAACTAGTAGTTTTTTGGAAGGTTGGCAACCCCTTTCAAACGAAAGTGTTTTTCGCCAGTCTTTGCATGGGGTACTTCAAGAGGAAACAAACCATAGAGATAGAAATTAGAACTACTTCCTTTGGTCAAGTTTCAAGGAGCTAGCACAAACCGTGTTTGATTTAGAATTCCAAACACAGCTATCTATGTAGGAGAAACAGAGTGAAACCTAAAAATTCAAACTGCTACTGGACACGAATGCTTCTAACTAGAAGAATAAAAATTGGGCAGCCAAGTGGGATTAGTGAACTGATCATTACCACCAAGTATCATCAAGATTTGGTGAAAAAATGTTTGCTGAGATTTCAGCAAACTAGTAGTTTTTTGGAAGCTTGGCAACCCTTTCAAACGAAAGTGTTTTTCACCAGTCTCTGCATGGGGTACTTCAAGAGCAAACAAATCAGAGACATAGAACTTAGAACTAATTCATTTGGTCAAGTTACAAGGAGCTAGCACAAACCGTGTTTGATTTAGAGTTTCAAACACATCTATATAGCAGAAAACAGTGAAACCTAAAAATTCAAAGTGTTACTGGAAACGAACGCTTGAACCTAGAAGAGTGAAAATTGGGCAGCAAAGTGGGCTTATTGAACTGATCATTACCACCAAGTATCATCAAGATTTGGTGAAAAAATATTTGCTGAGATTTCAGCAAACTAGTAGTTTTTTGGAAGCTTGGCAACCCCTTTCAAACGAAAGTGTTTTTCGCCAGTCTCTGCATGGGGTACTTCAAGAGGAAACAAACCATAGAGATGGAACTTAGAACTACTTCATTTGGTCAAGTTTCAAGGAGCTAGCACAAACCGTGTTTGATTTAGAATTCCAAACACAGCTATCTATGTAGGAGAAAATAGAGTGAAACCTAAAAATTCAAACTGTTACTAGAAACGAATGCTTCTATCTAGAAGAATAAAATTTGGCAGCCAAGTGGGATTAGTGAACTGATGATTACCACCAAGTATCATCAAGATTTGGTGAAAAAATGTTTGCTGAGATTTCAGCAAACTAGTAGTTTTTTGGAAGCTTGGCAACCCCTTTCATACGAAAGTGTTTTTCGCCAGTCTCTGCATGGGGTACTTCAAGAGGAAACAAACCATAGATATAGAACTTAGAACTACTTCATTTGGTCAAGTTTCAAGGAGCTAGCACAAACAATGTTTGATTTAGAATTCCAAATACAGCTATCTATGTAGGAGAAAACAGAGTGAAACCTAAAAATTCAAACTGTTACTGGAAACGAATGCTTCTATCTAGAAGAATAAAAATTGGGCAGCCAAGTGGGATTAGTGAACTGATCATTACCACCAAGTATCATCAAGATTTGGTGAAAAATGTTTGCTGAGATTTCAGCAAACTAGTAGTTTTTTGGAAGCTTGGCAACCCCTTTCAAACGAAAGTGTTTTTCGCCAGTCTCTGCATGGGGTACTTCAAGAGGAAACAAACCATAGATATAGAACTTAGAACTACTTCATTTGGTCAAGTTTCAAGGAGCTAGCACAAACCGTGTTTGATTTAGAATTCCAAACACAGCTATCTATGTAGGAGAAAATAGAGTGAAACCTAAAAATTCAAACTGTTACTGGAAACGAATGCTTCTACCTAGAAGAATAAAAATTGGGCAGCCAAGTGGGATTAGTGAACTGATCATTACCACCAAGTATCATCAAGTTTTGGTGAAAAAATTTTGCTGATATTTCAGCAAACTAGTAGTTTTTTGGAAGCTTGGCAACCCCTTTCAAACGAAAGTGTTTTTCGCCAGTCTCTGCATGGGGTACTTCAAGAGGAAACAAACCATAGAGATAGAAATTAGAACTACTTCCTTTGGTCAAATTTCAAGGAGCTAGCACAAACCGTGTTTGATTTAGAATTCCAAACACAGCTATCAATGTAGGAGAAACAGAGTGAAACCTAAAAATTCAAACTGCTACTGGACACGAATGCTTCTAACTAGAAGAATAAAAATTGGGCAGCCAAGTGGGATTAGTGAACTGATCATTACCACCAAGTATCATCAAGATTTGGTGAAAAAATGTTTGCTGAGATTTCAGCAAACTAGTAGTTTTTTGGAAGCTTGGCAACCCCTTTCAAACGAAAGTGTTTTTCACCAGTCTCTGCATGGGGTACTTCAAGAGCATACAAACCATAGACATAGAACTTAGAACTACTTCATTTGGTCAAGTTACAAGGAGCTAGCACAAACCGTGTTTGATTTAGAGTTTCAAACACATCTATATAGCAGAAAACAGTTAAACCTAAAAATTCAAAGTGTTACTGGAAACGAACACTTGAACCTAGAAGAGTGAAAATTGGGCAGCCAAGTGGGCTTAGTGAACTGATCATTACCACCAAGTATCATCAAGATTTGGTGAAAAAATATTTGCTGAGATTTCAGCAAACTAGTAGTTTTTTGGAAGCTTGGCAACCCCTTTTAAACGAAAGTGATTTTCGCCAGTCTCTGCATGGGGTACTTCAAGAGGAAACAAACCATAGAGATGGAACTTAGAACTACTTCATTTGGACAAGTTTCAAGGAGCTAGCACAAACCGTGTTTGATTTAGAATTCCAAACACAGCTATCTATGTAGGAGAAAACAGAGTGAAACCTAAAAATTCAAACTGTTACTGGAATCGAATGCTTCAACCTAGAAGAATAAAAATTGGGCAGCCAAGTGGGATTAGTGAACTGATCATTACCACCAAGTATCATCAAGATTTGGTGAAAAAATGTTTGCTGAGATTTCAGCAAACTAGTAGTTTTTTGGAAGCTTGGCAACCCCTTTCAAACGAAAGTGTTTTTCGCCAGTCTCTGCATGGGGTACTTCAAGAGGAAACAAACCATAGAGATAGAACTTAGAACTACTTCATTTGGTCAAGTTTAAAGGAGCTAGCACAAACCGTGTTTGATTTAGAGTTTCAAACACATCTATCTATATAGCAGAAAACAGAGTGAAACCTAAAAATTCAAATGCTACTGGAAACGAACGCTTGAACCTAGAGGAGTGAAAATTGGGCAGCCAAGTGGGATTAGTGAACTGATCATTACCACCTAGTATCATCAAGATTTGGTGAAAAAAAGTTTGCTATGATTTCAGCAAACTAGTAGTTTTTTGGAAGCTTGGCAACCACTTTCAAACGAAAGTGTTTTTCGCCAGTCTCTGCATGGGGTACTTCAAGAGGAAACAAACCATAGAGATTGAAATTAGAACTACTTCATTTGGTCAAGTTTCAAGGAGCTAGCACAAACCGTGTTTGATTTAGAATTCCAAACACAGCTATCTATGTAGGAGAAAATAGAGTGAAACCTAAAAATTCAAACTGTTACTGGAAACGAATGCTTCTATCTAGAAGAATAAAAATTGGGCAGCCAAGTGGGATTAGTGAACTGATCATTACCACCAAGTATCATCAAGATTTGGTGAGAAAATGTTTGCTGAGATTTCAGCAAACTAGTAGTTTTTTGGAAGCTTGGCAACCCCTTTCAAACGAAAGTGTTTTTCGCCAGTCTCTGCATGGGGTACTTCAAGAGGAAAAAAACCATAGAGATAGAAATTAGAACTACTTCCTTTGGTCAAGTTTCAAGGAGCTAGCACAAACCGTGTTTGTTTTAGAATTCCAAACACAGCTATCTATGTAGGAGAAACAGAGTGAAACCTAAAAATTCAAACTGCTACTGGACACGAATGCTTCTTACTAGAAGAATAAAAATTGGGCAGCCAAGTGGGATTAGTGAACTGATCATTACCACCAAGTATCATCAAGATTTGGTGAAAAAATGTTTGCTGAGATTTCAGCAAACTAGTAGTTTTTTGGAAGCTTGGCAACCCCTTTCAACGAAAGTGTTTTTCGCCAGTCTATGCATGGGGTACTTCAAGAGGAAACAAACCATAGAGATAGAAATTAGAACTACTTCCTTTGGTCAAGTTTCAAGGAGCTAGCACAAACCGTGTTTGATTTAGAATTCCAAACACAGCTATCTATGTAGGAGAAACAGAGTGAAACCTAAAAATTCAAACTGCTACTGGACACGAATGCTTCTAACTAGAAGAATAAAAATTGGGCAGCCAAGTGGGATTAGTGAACTGATCATTACCACCAAGTATCATCAAGATTTGGTGAAAAAATGTTTGCTGAGATTTCAGCAAACTAGTAGTTTTTTGGAAGCTTGCAACCCTTTTCAAACGAACGTGTTTTTCGCCAGTCTCTGCATGGGGTACTTCAAGAGGAAACAAACCATAGAGTTAGAACTTAGAAGTACTTCATTTGGTCAAGTTTCAAGGAGCTAGCACAAACCGTGTTTGATTTAGAATTCCAAACACAGCTATCTATGTAGGAGAAAACAGAGTGAAACCTAAAAATTCAAACTGTTACTGGAAACGAATGCTTCAACCTAGAAGAATAAAAATTGGGCAGCCTAGTGGGATTAGTGAACTGATCATTACCACCAAGTATCATCAAGATTTGGTGAAAAAATGTTTGCTGAGATTTCAGCAAACTAGTAGTTTTTTGGAAGCTTGGCAACCCCTTTCAAACGAAAGTGTTTTTCGCCAGTCTCTGCATGGGGTACTTCAAGCGGAAACAAACCATAGAGATAGAACTGAGAACTACTTCATTTGGTCAAGTTTCAAGGAGCTAGCACAAACCGTGTTTGATTTAGAGTTTCAAACACATCTATCTATATAGCAGAAAACAGAGTGAAACCTAAAAATTCAAAGTGTTACTGGAAACGAACGCTTGAACCTAGAAGAGTGAAAATTGGGCAGCCAAGTGGGCTTAGTGAACTGATCATTACCACCAAGTATCATCAAGATTTGGTGAAAAAATGTTTGCGGAGATTTCAGCAAACTAGTAGTTTTTTGGAAGCTTGGCAACCCCTTTCAAACAAAAGTGTTTTTCGCCAGTCTATGCATGGGGTACTTCAAGAGGAAACAAACCATAGAGATAGAAATTAGAACTACTTCCTTTGGTCAAGTTTCAAGGAGCTAGCACAAACCGTGTTTGATTTAGAATTCCAAACACAGCTATCTATGTAGGAGAAACAGAGTGAAACCTAAAAATTCAAACAGCTACTGGACACGAATGCTTCTAACTAGAAGAATAAAAATTGGGCAGCCAAGTGGGATTAGTGAACTGATCATTACCACCAAGTATCATCAAGATTTGGTGAAAAAATGTTTGCTGAGATTTCAGCAAACTAGTAGATTTTGGAAGCTTGGCAACCCCTTTCAAACGAAAGTGTTTTTCACCAGTCTCTGCATGGGGAACTTCAAGAGGAAACAAACCATAGAGATAGAACTTAGAACTACTTCATTTGGTCAAGTTACAAGGAGCTAGCACAAACCGTGTTTGATTTAGAGTTTCAAACACATCTATCTATATAGCAGAAAACAGAGTGAAACCTAAAAATTCAAAGTGCTACTGGAAACGAATGCTTGAACCTAGAAGAGTGAAAATTGGGCAGCCAAGTGGGATTAGTGAACTGATCAGTACCACCAAGTATCATCAAGATTTGGTGAAAAGAAGTTTGTTATTATTTCAGCAAACTAGTAGTTTTTTGGAAGCTTGGCAACCCCTTTCCAACGAAAGTGTTTTTCGCCAGTCTCTGCATGGGGTACTTCAAGAGGAAACAAACCATAGAGATAGAACTTAGAAATACTTCATTTGGTCAAGTTTCAAGGAGCTAGCACAAACCGTGTTTGATTTAGAATTCCAAACACAGCTATCTATGTAGGAGAAAACAGAGTGAAACCTAAAAATTCAAACTGTTACTGGAAACGAATGCTTCAACCTAGAAGAATATAAATTGGGCAGCCTAGTGGGATTAGTGAACTGATCATTACCACCAAGTATCATCAAGATGTGGTGAAAAAATGTTTTCTGAGATTTCAGCAAACTAGTAGTTTTTTGGAAGCTTGGCAACCCCTTTCAAACGAAAGTGTTTTTCGCCAGTCTCTGCATGGGGTACTTCAAGGGGAAACAAACCATAGAGATAGAACTGAGAACTACTTCAATTGGTCAAGTTTCAAGGAGCTAGCACAAACCGTGTTTGATTTAGAGTTTCAAACACATCTATATAGCAGAAAACTGTGAAACCTAAAAATTCAAAGTGTTACTGGAAACGAACGCTTGAACCTAGAAGAGTGAAAATTGGGCAGCCAAGTGGGCTTAGTGAACTGATCATTACCACGAAGGATCATCAAGATTTGGTGAAAAAATATTTGCTGAGATTTCAGCAAACTAGTAGTTTTTTGGAAGCTTGGCAACCCCTTTCAAACGAAAGTGATTTTCGCCAGTCTCTGCATGGGGTACTTCAAGAGGAAACAAACCATAGAGATGGAACTTAGAACTACTTCATTTGGACAAGTTTCCAGGAGCTAGCACAAACCGTGTTTGATTTAGAATTCCAAACACAGCTATCTATGTAGGAGAAAACAGAGTGAAACCTAAAAATTCAAACTGTTACTGGAATCGAATGCTTCAACCTAGAAGAATAAAAATTGGGCAGCCAAGTGGGATTAGTGAACTGATGATTACCACCAAGTATCATGAAGATTTGGTGAAAAAATGTTTGCTGAGATTTCAGCAAACTTGTAGTTTTTTGGAAGCTTGGCAACCCCTTTCAAACGAAAGTGTTTTTCACCAGTCTCTGCATGGGGTACTTCAAGAGCAAACAAACCATAGACATAGAACTTAGAACTACTTCATTTGGTCAAGTTACAAGGAGCTAGAACAAACGGTGTTTGATTTAGAGTTTCAAACACATCTATATAGCAGAAAACAGTGAAACCTACAAACTCAAAGTGTTACTGGAAACGAACGCTTGAACCTAGAAGAGTGAAAATTGGGCAGCCAAGTGGGCTTAGTGAACTGATCATTACCACGAAGGATCATCAAGATTTGGTGAAAAAATATTTGCTGAGATTTCAGCAAACTAGTAGTTTTTTGGAAGCTTGGCAACCCCTTTCAAACGAAAGTGATTTTCGCCAGTCTCTGCATGGGGTACTTCAAGAAGAAACAAACCATAGAGATGGAACATAGAACTACTTCATTTGGACAAGTTTCAAGGAGCTAGCACAAATCGTGTTTGATTTAGAATTCCAAACACAGCTATCTATGTAGGAGAAAACAGAGTGAAACCTAAAAATTCAAACTGTTACTGGAATCGAATGCTTCAACCTAGAAGAATAAAAATTGGGCAGCCAAGTGGGATTAGTGAACTGATCATTACCACCAAGTATCATCAAGATTTGGTGAAAAAATGTTTGCTGAGATTTCAGCAAACTAGTAGTTTTTTGGAAGCTTGGCAACCCCTTTCAAACGAAAGTGTTTTTCGCCAGTCTCTGCATGGGGTACTTCAAGAGGAAACAAACCATAGAGATAGAACTTAGAACTACTTCATTTGGTCAAGTTTCAAGGAGCTAGCACAAACTGTGTTTGATTTAGAATTCCAAACACAGCTATCTATGTAGGAGAAAATAGAGTGAAACCTAAAAATTCAAACTGTTACTGGAAACGAATGCTTCTATCTAGATGAATAAAAATTGGGCAGCCAAGTGGGATTAGTGAACTGATGATTACCACCAAGTATCATCAAGATTTGGTGAAAAAATGTTTGCTGAGATTTCAGCAAACTAGTAGTTTTTTGGAAGCTTGGCAACCCCTTTCAAACGAAAGTGTTTTTCGCCAGTCTCTGCATGGGGTACTTCAAGAGGAAACAAACCATAGAGATAGAAATTAGAACTACTTCCTTTGGTCAAGTTTCAAGGAGCTAGCACAAACCGTGTTTGATTTAGAATTCCAAACACAGCTATCCATGTAGGAGAAACAGAGTGAAACCTAAAAATTCAAACTGGTACTGGACACGAATGCTTCTTACTAGAAGAATAAAAATTGGGCAGCCAAGTGGGATTAGTGAACTGATCATTACCACCAAGTATCATCAAGATTTGGTGAAAAAATGTTTGCTGAGATTTCAGCAAACTAGTAGTTTTTTGGAAGCTTGGCAACCCCTTTCAAACGAAAGTGTTTTTCACCAGTCTATGCATGCGGTACTTCAAGAGCAAACAAACCATAGAGATAGAACTTAGAACTACTTCATTTGGTCAAGTTTCAAGGAGCTAGCACAAACCGTGTTTGATTTAGAGTTTCAAACACATCTATATAGCAGAAAACAGTGAAACCTAAAAATTCAAATTGTTACTGGAAACGAACGCTTGAACCTAGAAGAGTGAAAATTGGGCAGCCAAGTGGGCTTAGTGAACTGATCATTACCACCAAGTATCATCAAGATTTGGTGAAAAACTATTTGCTGAGATTTCAGCAAACTAGTAGTTTTTTGGAAGCTTGGCAACCCCTTTCAAACGAAAGTGTTTTTCGCCAGTCTCTGCATGGGGTACTTCAAGAGGAAACAAACCATAGAGATGGAACTTAGAACTACTTCATTTGGACAAGTTTCAAGGAGCTAGCACAAACCATGTTTGATTTAGAATTCCAAACACAGCTATCTATGTAGGAGAAAACAGAGTGAAACCTAAAAATTCAAACTGTTACTGGAATCGAATGCTTCAACCTAGAAGAATAAAAATTGGGCAGCCAAGTGGGATTAGTGAACTGATCATTACCACCAAGTATCATCAAGATTTGGTGAAAAAATGTTTGCTGAGATTTCAGCAAACTAGTAGTTTTTTGGAAGCTTGGCAACCCCTTTCAAACGAAAGTGTTTTTCGCCAGTCTCTGCATGGGGTACTTCAAGAGGAAACAAACCATAGAGATAGAACTTAGAACTACTTCATTTGGTCAAGTTTCAAGGAGCTAGCACAAACCGTGTTTGATTTAGAATTCCAAACACAGCTATCTATGTAGGAGAAAACAGAGTGAATCCTAAAAAATCAAACTGTTACTAGAAACGAATGCTTCAACCTAGAAGAATAAAAATTGGGCAGCCTAGTGGGATTAGTGAACTGATCATTACCACCAAGTATCATCAAGATTTGGTGAAAAAATGTTTGCTGAGATTTCAGCAAACTAGTAGTTTTTTGGAAGCTTGGCAACCCCTTTCAAACGAAAGTGTTTTTCGCCAGTCTCTGCATGGGGTACTTCAAGAGGAAACAAACCATAGAGATCTAACTGAGAACTACTTCATTTTGTCAAGTTTCACGAAGCTAGCACAAACCGTGTTTGATTTAGAGTTTCAAACACATCTATTTATATAGCAGAAAACAGAGTGAAACCTAAAAATTCAAAGTGTTAATGGAAACGAACGCTTGAACCTAGAAGAGTGAAAGTTGGGCAGCCAAGTGGGATTAGTGAACTGATCATTACCACCAAGTATCATCAAAATTTGGTGAAAAAATGTTTGCTGAGATTTCAGCAAACTAGTAGTTTTTTGGAAGCTTGGCAACCCCTTTCAAACGAAAGTGATTTTCGCCAGTCTCTGCATGGGGTACTTCAAGAGGAAACAAACCATAGAGATAGAACTTAGAACTACTTCATTTGGTCAAGTTTCCAGGAGCTAGCACAAACCGTGTTTGATTTAGAATTCCAAACACAGCTATCTATGTAGGAGAAAACAGAGTGAAACCTATAAATTCATACTGTTACTGGAAATGAATGCTTCAACCTAGAAGAATAAAAATTGGGCAGCCAAGTGAGATTAGTGAACTGATCATTACCACCAAGTATCATCAAGATTTGGTGAAAAAATGTTTGCTGAGATTTCAGCAAACTAGTAGTTTTTTGGAAGCTTGGCAACCCCTTTCAAACGAAAGTGTTTTTCGCCAGTCTCTGCATGGGGTACTTCAAGAGGAAACAAACCATAGAGATAGAACTTAGAACTACTTCATTTGGTCAAGTTTCAAGGAGCTAGCACAAACCGTGTTTGATTTAGAATTCCAAACACAGCTATCTATGTAGGAGAAAACAGAGTGAAACCTAAAAATTCAAACTGTTACTGGAAACGAATGCTTCAACCTAGAAGAATAAAAATTGGGCAGCGAAGTGGGATTAGTGAACTGATCATTACCACCAAGTATCATCAAGATTTGGTGAAAAAATGTTAGCTGAGATTTCAGCAAACTAGTAGTTTTTTGGAAGCTTGGCAACCCCTTTCAAACGAAAGTGTTTTTCGCCAGTCTCTGCATGGGGTACTTCAAGAGGAAACAAACCATAGAGATAGAACTTAGAACTACTTCATTTGGTCAAGTTTCAAGGAGCTAGCACAAACCGTGTTTGATTTAGACTTTCAAACACATCTATCTATATAGCAGAAAACAGAGTGAAACCTAAAAATTCAAAGTGCTACTGGAAACGAACGCTTGAACCTAGAAGAGTGAAAATTGGGCAGCCAAGTGGGATTAGTGAACTGATCATTACCACCAAGTATCATCAAGATTTGGTGAAAAAAAGTTTGCTATGATTTCAGCAAACTAGTAGTTTTTTGGAAGCTTGGCAACCCCTTTCAAATGAAAGTGTTTTTCGCCAGTCTCTGCATGGGGTACTTCAAGAGGAAACAAACCATAGAGATAGAACTTAGAACTACTTCATTTGGTCAAGTTTCAAGGAGCTAGCACAAACCGTGTTTGATTTAGAATTCCAAACACAGCTATCTATGTAGGAGAAAACAGAGTGAAACCTAAAAATTCAAACTGTTACTGGAAACGAATGCTTCTATCTAGAAGAATAAAAATTGGGCAGCCAAGTGGGATTTGTGAACTGATCATTACCACCAAATATCATCAAGATTTGGTGAAAAAATGTTTGCTGAGATTTCAGCAAACTAGTAGTTTTTGGAATCTTGGCAACCCCTTTCAAACGAAAGTGTTTTTCACCAGTCTCTGCATGGGGTACTTCAAGAGCAAACAAACCACAGAGATAGAACTTAGAACTACTTCATTTTGTCAAGTTTCACAGAGCTAGCACAAACCGTGTTTGATTCAGAGTTTCAAACACATCAATCTATATAGCAGAAAACAGAGTGAAACCTAAAAATTCAAAGTGTTACTGGAAACTAACGCTTGAACCTAGAAGAGTGAAAGTTGGGCAGCCGAGTGGGATTAGTGAACTGATCATTACCACCAAGTATCATCAAGATTTGGTGAAAAAAAGTTTGCTATGATTTCAGCAAACTAGTAGTTTTTTGGAAGCTTGGCAACCCCTTTCAAATGAAAGTGTTTTTCGCCAGTCTCTGCATGGGGTACTTCAAGAGGAAACAAACCATAGAGATAGAACTTAGAACTACTTCATTTGGTCAAGTTTCAAGGAGCTAGCACAAACCGTGTTTGATTTAGAATTCCAAACACAGCTATCTATGTAGGAGAAAACAGAGTGAAACCTAAAAATTCAAACTGTTACTGGAAACGAATGCTTCTATCTAGAAGAATAAAAATTGGGCAGCCAAGTGGGATTTGTGAACTGATCATTACCACCAAATATCATCAAGATTTGGTGAAAAAATGTTTGCTGAGATTTCAGCAAACTAGTAGTTTTTGGAATCTTGGCAACCCCTTTCAAACGAAAGTGTTTTTCACCAGTCTCTGCATGGGGTACTTCAAGAGCAAACAAACCACAGAGATAGAACTTAGAACTACTTCATTTTGTCAAGTTTCACAGAGCTAGCACAAACCGTGTTTGATTTAGAGTTTCAAACACATCAATCTATATAGCAGAAAACAGAGTGAAACCTAAAAATTCAAAGTGTTACTGGAAACTAACGCTTGAACCTAGAAGAGTGAAAGTTGGGCAGCCGAGTGGGATTAGTGAACTGATCATTACCACCAAGTATCATCAAGATTTGGTGAAAAAATGTTTGCTGAGATTTCAGCAAACTAGTAGTTTTTTGGAAGCTTGGCAACCCCTTTCAAACGAAAGTGTTTTTCGCCAGTCTCTGCATGGGGTACTTCAAGAGGAAACAAACCATAGAGATAGAACTTAGAACTACTTCATTTGGTCAAGTTTCAAGGAGCTAGCACAAACCGTGTTTGATTTAGAATTCCAAACACAGCTATCTATGTAGGAGAAAACAGAGTGAAACCTAAAAATTCAAACTGTTACTGGAAACGAATGCTTCAACCTAGAAGAATAAAAATTGGGCAGCCTAGTGGGATTAGTGAACTGATCATTACCACCAAGTATCATCAAGATTTGGTGAAAAAATGTTTGCTGAGATTTCAGCAAACTAGTAGTTTTTTGGAAGCTTGGCAACCCCTTTCAAACGAAAGTGTTTTTCGCCAGTCTCTGCATGGGGTACTTCAAGCGGAAACAAACCATAGAGATAGAACTGAGAACTACTTCAATTGGTCAAGTTTCAAGGAGCTAGCACAAACCGTGTTTGATTTAGAGTTTCAAACACATCTATATAGCAGAAAACAGTGAAACCTAAAAATTCAAAGTGTTACTGGAAACGAACGCTTGAACCTAGAAGAGTGAAAATTGGGCAGCCAAGTGGGCTTAGTGAACTGATCATTACCACGAAGGATCATCAAGATTTGGTGAAAAAATATTTGCTGAGATTTCAGCAAACTAGTAGTTTTTTCGAAGCTTGGCAACCCCTTTCAAACGAAAGTGATTTTCGCCAGTCTCTGCATGGGGTACTTCAAGAGGAAACAAACCATAGAGATGGAACTTAGAACTACTTCATTTGGACAAGTTTCAAGGAGCTAGCACATACCGTGTTTGATTTAGAATTCCAAACACAGCTATCTATGTAGGAGAAAACAGAGTGAAACCTAAAAATTCAAACTGTTACTGGAATCGAATGCTTCAACCTAGAAGAATAAAAATTGGGCAGCCAAGTGGGATTAGTGAACTGATGATTACCACCAAGTATCATCAAGATTTGGTGAAAAAATGTTTGCTGAGATTTCAGCAAACTAGTAGTTTTTTGGAAGCTTGGCAACCCCTTTCAAACGAAAGTGTTTTTCACCAGTCTCTGCATGGGGTACTTCAAGAGCAAACAAACCATAGACATAGAACTTAGAACTACTTCATTTGGTCAAGTTACAAGGAGCTAGCACAAACGGTGTTTGATTTAGAGTTTCAAACACATCTATATAGCAAAAAACAGTGAAACCTAAAAACTCAAAGTGTTACTGGAAACGAACGCTTGAACCTAGAAGAGTGAAAATTGGGCAGCCAAGTGGGCTTAGTGAACTGATCATTACCACCAAGTATCATCAAGAATTGGTGAAAAAATGTTTGCTGAGATTTCAGCAAACTAGTAGTTTTTTGGAAGCTTGGCAACCCCTTTCAAACGAAAGTGTTTTTCGCCAGTCTCTGCATGGGGTACTTCAAGAGGAAACAAACCATAGAGATAGAACTTAGAACTACTTCATTTGGTCAAGTTTCAAGGAGCTAGCACAAACCGTGTTTGATTTAGAATTCCAAACACAGCTATCTATGTAGGAGAAAACAGAGTGAAACCTAAAAATTCAAACTGTTACTGGAATCGAATGCTTCAACCTAGAAGAATAAAAATTGGGCAGCGAAGTTGGATTAGTGAACTGATCATTACCACCAAGTATCATCAAGATTTGGTGAATAAATGTTTGCTGAGATTTCAGCAAACTAGTAGTTTTTTGGAAGCTTGGTAACCCCTTTCAAACGAAAGTGTTTTTCGCCAGTCTCTGCATGGGGTACTTCAAGAGGAAACAAACCATAGAGATAGAACTTAGAACTACTTCATTTGGTCAAGTTTCAAGGAGCTAGCACAAACCGTGTTTGATTTAGAGTTTCAAACACATCTATCTATATAGCAGAAAACAGAGTGAAACCTAAAAATTCAAAGTGCTACTGGAAACGAACGCTTGAACCTAGAAGAGTGAAAATTGGGCAGCCAAGTGGGATTAGTGAACTGATCATTACCACCAAGTATCATCAAGATTTGGTGAAAAAAAGTTTGCTATGATTTCAGCAAACTAGTAGTTTTTTGGAAGCTTGGCAACCCCTTTCAAACGAAAGTGTTTTTCGCCAGTCTCTGCATGGGGTACTTCAAGAAGAAACAAACCATAGAGATAGAACTTAGAACTACTTCATTTGGTCAAGTTTCAAGGAGCTAGCACAAACCGTGTTTGATTTAGAATTCAAAACACAGCTATCTATGTAGGAGAAAATAGAGTGAAACCTAAAAATTCAAACTGTTACTGGAAACGAATGCTTCAACCTAGAAGAATAAAAATTGGGCAGCCAAGTGGGATTAGTGACCTGATCATTACCACCAAGTATCATCAAGATTTGGTGAAAAAATGTTTGCTGAGATTTCAGCAAACTAGTAGTTTTTTGGAAGCTTGGCAACCCCTTTCAAACGAAAGTGTTTTTCGCCAGTCTCTGCATGGGGTACTTCAAGAGGAAACAAACCATAGAGATAGAAATTAGAACTACTTCCTTTGGTCAAGTTTCAAGGAGCTAGCACAAACCGTGTTTGATTTAGAATTCCAAACACAGCTATCCATGTAGGAGAAACAGAGTGAAACCTAAAAATTCAAACTGCTACTGGACACGAATGCTTCTTACTAGAAGAATAAAAATTGGGCAGCCAAGTGGGATTAGTGAACTGATCATTACCACCAAGTATCATCAAGATTTGGTGAAAAAATGTTTGCTGAGATTTCAGCAAACAAGTAGTTTTTTGGAAGCTTGGCAACCCCTTTAAAACGAAAGTGTTTTTCACCAGTCTATGCATGCGGTACTTCAAGAGCAAACAAACCATAGAGATAGAACTTAGAACTACTTCATTTGGTCAAGTTAGAAGGAGCTAGTACAAACCGTGTTTGATTTAGAGTTTCAAACACTTCTATATAGCAGAAAACAGTGAAACCTAAAAATTCAAAGTGTTACTGGAAACGAACGCGTGAACCTAGAAGAGTGAAAATTGGGCAGCCAAGTGGGCTTAGTGAACTGATCATTACCACCAAGTATCATCAAGATTTGGTGAAAAACTATTTGCTGAGATTTCAGCAAACTAGTAGTTTTTTGGAAGCTTGGCAACCCCTTTCAAACGACAGTGTTTTTCGCCAGTCTCTGCATGGGGTACTTCAAGAGGAAACAAACCATAGAGATGGAACTTAGAACTACTTCATTTGGACAAGTTTCAAAAAGCTAGCACAAACCATGTTTGATTTAGAATTCCAAACACAGCTATCTATGTAGGAGAAAACAGAGTGAAACCTATAAATTCAAACTGTTACTGGAAATGAATGCTTCAACCTAGAAGAATAAAAATTGGGCAGCCAAGTGGGATTAGTGAACTGATCATTACCACCAAGTATCATCAAGATTTGGTGAAAAAATGTTTGCTGAGATTTCAGCAAACTAGTAGTTTTTTGGAAGCTTGGAAACCCCTTTCAAACGAAAGTTATTTTCGCCAGTCTCTGCATGGGGTACTTCAAGAGGAAACAAACCATAGAGATAGAACTTAGAACTACTTCATTTGGTCAAGTTTCCAGGAGCTAGCACAAACCGTGTTTGATTTAGAATTCCAAACACAGCTATCTATGTAGGAGAAAACAGAGTGAAACCTATAAATTCAAACTGTTACTGGAAATGAATGCTTCAACCTAGAAGAATAAAAATTGGGCAGCCAAGTGAGATTAGTGAACTGATCATTACCACCAAGTATCATCAAGATTTGGTGAAAAAATGTTTGCTGAGATTTCAGCAAACTAGTAGTTTTTTGGAAGCTTGGCAACCCCTTTCAAACGAAAGTGTTTTTCGCCAGTCTCTGCATGGGGTACTTCAAGAGGAAACAAACCATAGAGATAGAACTTAGAACTACTTCATTTGGTCAAGTTTCAAGGAGCTAGCACAAACCGTGTTTGATTTAGAATTCCAAACACAGCTATCTATGTAGGAGAAAACAGAGTGAAACCTAAAAATTCAAACTGTTACTGGAAACGAATGCTTCTATCTAGAAGAATAAAAATTGGGCAGCCAAGTGGGATTAGTGAACTGATCATTACCACCAAGTATCATCAAGATTTGGTGAAAAAATGTTTGCTGAGATTTCAGCAAACTAGTAGTTTTTGGAATCTTGGCAACCCCTTTCAAACGAAAGTGTTTTTCACCAGTCTCTGCATGGGGTACTTCAAGAGCAAACAAACCATAGAGATAGAACTGAGAACTACTTCATTTGGTCAAGTTACAAGGAGCTAGCACAAACCGTGTTTGATTTAGAGTTTCAAACACATCAATATAGCAGAAAACAGTGAAACCTAAAAATTCAAAGTGTTACTGGAAACGAACGCTTGAACCTAGAAGAGTGAAAATTGGGCAGCCAAGTGGGATTAGTGAACTGATCATTACCACCAAGTATCATCAAGATTGTTGAAAAAAAGTTTGCTATGATTTCAGCAAACTAGTAGTTTTTTGGAAGCTTGGCAACCCCTTTCAAACGAAAGTGTTTTTCGCTAGTCTCTGCATGGGGTACTTCAAGAGGAAACAAACCATAGAGATCTAACTGAGAACTACTTCATTTTTTCAAGTTTCACGAAGCTAGCACAAACCGTGTTTGATTTAGAGTTTCAAACACATCTATCTATATAGCAGAAAACAGAGTGAAACCTAAAAATTCAAAGTGTTACTGGAAACGAACACTTGAACCTAGAAGAGTGACAGTTGGGCAGCCCAGTGAGATTAGTGAACTGATCATTACCACCAAGTATCATCAAGATTTGGTGAAAAAATGTTTGCTGAGATTTCAGCAAACTAGTAGTTTTTGGAATCTTGGCAACCCCTTTCAAACGAAAGTGTTTTTCACCAGTCTCTGCATGGGGTACTTCAAGAGCAAACAAACCATAGAGATAGAACTTAGAACTACTGCATTTGGTCAAGTTACAAGGAGCTAGCACAAACCGTGTTTGATTTAGAGTTTCAAACACATCTATATAGCAGAAAACAGTGAAACCTAAAAATTCAAAGTGTTACTGGAAACGAACGCTTGAACCTAGAAGAGTGAAAATTGGGCAGCCAAGTGGG
>NW_027512002.1:0-18772 GCF_048772815.1 Callospermophilus lateralis | reverse complement strand
CTAGAGTCTCCTGAAATCTCAACATAAATTTTTGCTTCCGACCTTCATGATACTTTCAAGTAATGAGCAGTACACCAATCAAACTTGGATGCCCAAGTTTCGTTCTCCTAGGTTGAAGCATTCGTTTGCAGTAACAGTTTGAATTTTTAGGTTTCACTCTGTGTTCTCCTATATTGACAGATGCAGTTCGAACTATATCAAACACGGTTTGTTCTAGCTTCTTGAAACTTGACACAATACATTAGTTCTACGTTCTATCTCTAAGGATTGTTTCCTCTTGATGTAGCCTAAAGCAGGGACTGGCGAATAACACTTATAATGAAAGGAGTTGCCAAACTTCCAAAACACTAGAGTCTCCTGAAATCTCAATATATATTTTTTCATCCAATCTTCATGATACTTTCAAGTAATGATCAGTACACCAATCCCACTTGGATGCTCAAGTTTCGTTCTTTTACGTTGAAGCGTTTGTTTGCAGTAACAGTTTGAATTTTTAGGTTTCACTCTGTTTTCTCCTATATTGACAGATGCAGTTAGAACTCTAGATCAAACACGGTTTGTGCTAGCTTCTTGAAACTTGACACAATACAGTAGTTCTAGGTTCTATCTCTAAGGTTTGTTTCCTCTTTTGTAGACTTAAGCAGATACTGGTGAATGACACATTCAATGAAAGGCGTTGTTAGGCTGCGAAAACACTAGACTCTCCTGAAATCTCAACATAAATTTTTGCTTCCGACCTTCATGATACTTTCAAGTAATGAGCAGTACACCAATTCCACTTGGATGCCCAAGTTTCGTTCTCCTAGGTTGAAGCATTCGTTTGCAGTAACAGTTTGAATTTTTAGGTTTCACTCTGTTTTCTCCTATATTGACAGATACAGTTAGAACTCTAAATCAAACACGGTTTGTGCTAGCTTCTTGAAACTTGACACAATACAGTAGTTCTAGGTTCTATCTCTAAGGTTTGTTTCCTCTTGATGTAGCCTTAAGCAGATACTGGTGAATGACACATTCCATGACAGGCGTTGTTAGTCTGCCAAAACACTAGACTCTCCTGAAATCTCAACATAAATTTTTGCTACCGACCCTCATGATACTTTCAAGTAATGAGCAGTACACCAATCAAACTTGGATGCCCACGTTTCGTTCTCCTAGGTTGAAGCATTCGTTTGCAGTAACAGTTTGAATTTTTAGGTTTCACTCTGTTTTCTCCTATATTGACAGACGCGTTCGAACTCTAAATCAAACACGGTTTGTGCTAGATTCTTGAAACTTGACACAACATATTAGTTCTACGTTCTATCTCTAAGGTTTGTTTCCTCTTGATGTAGCCTAAAGCAGGGACTGGCGAATAACACTCATATTGAAGGGATTGCCAAACTTCCAAAACACTAGAGTCTCCTGAAATCTCAACATATATTTTTTCATCCAATATTCATGATACTTTCAAGTAATGATCAGTACACCAATCCCACTTGGATGCTCAAGTTTCATTCTTTTACGTTGAAGCATTCGTTTGCAGTAACAGTTTGAATTTTTAGGTTTCACTCTGTTTTCTCCTATATTGACAGATGCAGTTAGAACTCTAAATCAAACACGGTTTGTGCTAGCTTCTTGAAACTTGACACAATACAGTAGTTCTAGGTTCTATCTCTAAGGTTTGTTTCCTCTTGATGTAGACTTAAGCAGATACTGGTGAATGACACATTCAATGAAAGGCGTTGTTAGGCTGCCAAAACACTAGACTCTCCTGAAATCTCAACATAAATTTTTGCTTCCGACCTTCATGATACTTTCAAGTAATGAGCAGTACACCAATCTAACTTGGATGCCCAAGTTTCGTTCTCCTAGGTTGAAGCATTCGTTTGCAGTAACAGTTTGAATTTTTAGGTTTCACTCTGTTTTCTCCTATATTGACAGATGCAGTTCGAACTATATCAAACACGGTTTGTGCTAGCTTCTTGAAACTTGACACAATACATTAGTTCTACGTTCTATCTCTAAGGTTTGTTTCCTCTTGATGTAGCCTAAAGCAGGGACTGGCGAATAACACTTATAATGAAAGGAGTTGCCAAACTGCCAAAACCTGAAATCTCAACATATATTTTTTCATCCAATCTTCATGATACTTTCAAGTAATGATCAGTACACCAATTCCACTTGGATGCGCAAGTTTCGTTCTTTTACGTTGAAGCATTCGTTTGCAGTAACAGTTTGAATTTTTAGGTTTCACTCTGTGTTCTCCTATATTGACAGATGCAGTTCGAACTATATCAAACACGGTTTGTGCTAGCTTCTTGAAACTTGACACAATACATTAGTTCTACGTTCTATCTCTAAGGATTGTTTCCTCTTGATGTAGCCTAAAGCAGGGACTGGCGAATAACACTTATAATGAAAGGAGTTGCCAAACTTCCAAAACACTAGAGTCTCCTGAAATCTCAATATATATTTTTTCATCCAATCTTCATGATACTTTCAAGTAATGATCAGTACACCAATCCCACTTGGATGCTCAAGTTTCGTTCTTTTACGTTGAAGCATTTGTTTGCAGTAACAGTTTGAATTTTTAGGTTTCACTCTGTTTTCTCCTATATTGACAGATGCAGTTAGAACTCTAGATCAAACACGGTTTGTGCTAGCTTCTTGAAACTTGACACAATACAGTAGTTCTAGGTTCTATCTCTAAGGTTTGTTTCCTCTTGATGTAGCCTTAAGCAGATACTGGTGAATGACACATTCCATGAAAGGCGTTGTTAGGCTGCCAAAACACTAGACTCTCCTGAAATCTCAACATAAATTTTTGCTACCGACCTTCATGATACTTTCAAGTAATGAGCAGTACACCAATCAAACTTGGATGCCCAAGTTTCGTTCTCCTAGGTTGAAGCATTCGTTTGCAGTAACAGTTTGAATTTTTAGGTTTCACTCTGTTTTCTACTATATTGACAGATACGTTCGAACTCTAAATCAAACACAGTTTGTGCTAGCTTCTTGAAACTTGACACAATACATTAGTTCTACGTTCTATCTCTAAGGTTTGTTTCCTCTTGATGTAGCCTAAAGCAGGGACTGGCGAATAACACTCATATTGAAGGGATTGCCAAACTTCCAAAACACTAGAGTCTCCTGAAATCTCAACATATATTTTTTCATCCAATCTTCATGATACTTTCAAGTAATGATCAGTACACCAATCCCACTTGGATGCTCAAGTTTCATTCTTTTACGTTGAAGCATTCGTTTGCAGTAACAGTTTGAATTTTTAGGTTTCACTCTGTTTTCTCCTATATTGACAGATACAGTTAGAACTCTAAATCAAACACGGTTTGTGCTAGCTTCTTGAAACTTGACACAATACAGTAGTTCTACGTTCTATCTCTAAGGTTTGTTTCCTCTTGATGTAGCCTTAAGCAGATACTGGTGAATGACACATTCCATGAAAGGCGTTGTTAGGCTGCCAAAACACTAGACTCTCCTGAAATCTCAACATAAATTTTTGCTACCGACCTTCATGATACTTTCAAGTAATGAGCAGTACACCAATCAAACTTGGATGCCCAAGTTTCGTTCTCCTAGGTTGAAGCATTCGTTTGCAGTAACAGTTTGAATTTTTAGGTTTCACTCTGTTTTCTACTATATTGACAGATACGTTCGAACTCTAAATCAAACACGGTTTGTGCTAGCTTCTTGAAACTTGACACAATACATTAGTTCTACGTTCTATCTCTAAGGTCTGTTTCCTCTTGATGTAGCCTAAAGCAGGGACTGGCGAATAACACTCATATTGAAGGGATTGCCAAACTTCCAAAACACTAGAGTCTCCTGAAATCTCAACATATATTTTTTCATCCAATCTTCATGATACTTTCAAGTAATGATCAGTACACCAATCCCACTTGGATGCTCAAGTTTCATTCTTTTACGTTGAAGCATTCGTTTGCAGTAACAGTTTGAATTTTTAGGTTTCACTCTGTTTTCTCCTATATTGACAGATGCAGTAAGAACTCTAAATCAAACACGGTTTGTGCTAGCTTCTTGAAACTTGACACAATACAGTAGTTCTAGGTTCTATCTCTAAGGTTTGTTTCCTCTTGATGTAGCCTTAACCAGATACTGGTGAATGACACATTCAATGAAAGGCGTTGTTAGGCTGCCAAACACTAGAGTCTCCTGAAATCTCAACATAAATTTTTGCTTCCGACCTTCATGATACTTTCAAGTAATGAGCAGTACACCAATCAAACTTGGATGCCCAAGTTTCGTTCTCCTAGGTTGAAGCATTCGTTTGCAGTAACAGTTTGAATTTTTAGGTTTCACTCTGTGTTCTCCTATATTGGCAGATGCAGTTCGAACTATATCAAACACGGTTTGTTCTAGCTTCTTGAAACTTGACACAATACATTAGTTCTACGTTCTATCTCTAAGGATTGTTTCCTCTTGATGTAGCCTAAAGCAGGGACTGGCGAATAACACTTATAATGAAAGGAGTTGCCAAACTTCCAAAACACTAGAGTCTCCTGAAATCTCAATATATATTTTTTCATCCAATCTTCATGATACTTTCAAGTAATGATCAGTACACCAATCCCACTTGGATGCTCAAGTTTCGTTCTTTTACGTTGAAGCGTTTGTTTGCAGTAACAGTTTGAATTTTTAGGTTTCACTCTGTTTTCTCCTATATTGACAGATGCAGTTAGAACTCTAGATCAAACACGGTTTGTGCTAGCTTCTTGAAACTTGACACAATACAGTAGTTCTAGGTTCTATCTCTAAGGTTTGTTTCCTCTTTTGTAGACTTAAGCAGATACTGGTGAATGACACATTCAATGAAAGGCGTTGTTAGGCTGCCAAAACACTAGACTCTCCTGAAATCTCAACATAAATTTTTGCTTCCGACCTTCATGATACTTTCAAGTAATGAGCAGTACACCAATCAAACTTGGATGCCCAAGTTTCGTTCTCCTAGGTTGAAGCATTCGTTTGCAGTAACAGTTTGAATTTTTAGGTTTCACTCTGTTTTCTCCTATATTGACAGATACAGTTAGAACTCTAAATCAAACACGGTTTGTGCTAGCTTCTTGAAACTTGACACAATACAGTAGTTCTAGGTTCTATCTCTAAGGTTTGTTTCCTCTTGATGTAGCCTTAAGCAGATACTGGTGAATGACACATTCCATGACAGGCGTTGTTAGTCTGCCAAAACACTAGACTCTCCTGAAATCTCAACATAAATTTTTGCTACCGACCCTCATGATACTTTCAAGTAATGAGCAGTACACCAACAAACTTGGATGCCCACGTTTCGTTCTCCTAGGTTGAAGCATTCGTTTGCAGTAACAGTTTGAATTTTTAGGTTTCACTCTGTTTTCTCCTATATTGACAGACGCGTTCGAACTCTAAATCAAACACGGTTTGTGCTAGCTTCTTGAAACTTGACACAACATATTAGTTCTACGTTCTATCTCTAAGGTTTGTTTCCTCTTGATGTAGCCTAAAGCAGGGACTGGCGAATAACACTCATATTGAAGGGATTTGCCAAACTTCCAAAACACTAGAGTCTCCTGAAATCTCAACATATATTTTTTCATCCAATCTTCATGATACTTTCAAGTAATGATCAGTACACCAATCCCACTTGGATGCTCAAGTTTCATTCTTTTACGTTGAAGCATTCGTTTGCAGTAACAGTTTGAATTTTTAGGTTTCACTCTGTTTTCTCCTATATTGACAGATGCAGTTAGAACTCTAGATCAAACACGGTTTGTGCTAGCTTCTTGAAACTTGACACAATACAGTAGTTCTAGGTTCTATCTCTAAGGTTTGTTTCCTCTTGATGTAGACTTAAGCAGATACTGGTGAATGACACATTCAATGAAAGGCGTTGTTAGGCTGCCAAAACACTAGACTCTCCTGAAATCTCAACATAAATTTTTGCTTCCGACCTTCATGATACTTTCAAGTAATGAGCAGTACACCAATCTAACTTGGATGCCCAAGTTTCGTTCTCCTAGGTTGAAGCATTCGTTTGCAGTAACAGTTTGAATTTTTAGGTTTCACTCTATTTTCTCCTATATTGACAGATGCAGTTCGAACTATATCAAACACGGTTGTGCTAGCTTCTTGAAACTTGACACAATACATTAGTTCTACGTTCTATCTCTAAGGTTTGTTTCCTCTTGATGTAGCCTAAAGCAGGGACTGGCGAATAACACTTATAATGAAAGGAGTTGCCAAACTGCCAAAACACTAGAGTCTCCTGAAATCTCAACATATATTTTTTCATCCAATCTTCAATGATACTTTCAAGTAATGATCAGTACACCAATTCCACTGGATGCGCAAGTTTCGTTCTTTTACGTTGAAGCATTCGTTTGCAGTAACAGTTTGAATTTTTAGGTTTCACTCTGTTTTCTCCTATATTGACAGATACAGTTAGAACTCTAAATCAAACACGGTTTGTGCTAGCTTCTTGAAACTTGACACAATACAGTAGTTCTACGTTCTATCTCTAAGGTTTGTTTCCTCTTGATGTAGCCTTAAGCAGATACTGGTGAATGACACATTCCATGAAAGGCGTTGTTAGGCTGCCAAAACACTAGACTCTCCTGAAATCTCAACATAAATTTTTGCTACCGACCTTCATGATACTTTCAAGTAATGAGCAGTACACCAATCAAACTTGGATGCCCACGTTTCGTTCTCCTAGGTTGAAGCATTCGTTTGCAGTAACAGTTTGAATTTTTAGGTTTCACTCTGTTTTCTACTATATTGACAGATACGTTCGAACTCTAAATCAAACACAGTTTGTGCTAGCTTCTTGAAACTTGACACAATACATTAGTTCTACGTTCTATCTCTAAGGTTTGTTTCCTCTTGATGTAGCCTAAAGCAGGGACTGGCGAATAACACTCATATTGAAGGGATTGCCAAACTTCCAAAACACTAGAGTCTCCTGAAATCTCAACATATATTTTTTCATCCAATCTTCATGATACTTTCAAGTAATGATCAGTACACCAATCCCACTTGGATGCTCAAGTTTCATTCTTTTACGTTGAAGCATTCGTTTGCAGTAACAGTTTGAATTTTTAGGTTTCACTCTGTTTTCTCCTATATTGACAGATACAGTTAGAACTCTAAATCAAACACGGTTTGTGCTAGCTTCATGAAACTTGACACAATACAGTAGTTCTACGTTCTATCTCTAAGGTTTGTTTCCTCTTGATGTAGCCTTAAGCAGATACTGGTGAATGACACATTCCATGAAAGGCGTTGTTAGGCTGCCAAAACACTAGACTCTCCTGAAATCTCAACATAAATTTTTGCTACCGACCTTCATGATACTTTCAAGTAATGAGCAGTACACCAATCAAACTTGGATGCCCAAGTTTCGTTCTCCTAGGTTGAAGCATTCGTTTGCAGTAACAGTTTGAATTTTTAGGTTTCACTCTGTTTTCTACTATATTGACAGATACGTTCGAACTCTAAATCAAACACGGTTTGTGCTAGCTTCTTGAAACTTGACAAATTACATTAGTTCTACGTTCTATCTCTAAGGTTTGTTTCCTCTTGATGTAGCCTAAAGCAGGGACTGGCGAATAACACTCATATTGAAGGGATTGCCAAACTTCCAAAACACTAGAGTCTCCTGAAATCTCAACATATATTTTTTCATCCAATCTTCATGATACTTTCAAGTAATGATCAGTACACCAATCCCACTTGGATGCTCAAGTTTCATTCTTTTACGTTGAAGCATTCGTTTGCAGTAACAGTTTGAATTTTTAGGTTTCACTCTGTTTTCTCCTATATTGACAGATGCAGTAAGAACTCTAAATCAAACACGGTTTGTGCTAGCTTCTTGAAACTTGACACAATACAGTAGTTCTACGTTCTATCTCTAAGGTTTGTTTCCTCTTGATGTAGCCTTAACCAGATACTGGTGAATGACACATTCAATGAAAGGCGTTGTTAGGCTGCCAAAACACTAGAGTCTCCTGAAATCTCAACATAAATTTTTGCTTCCGACCTTCATGATACTTTCAAGTAATGAGCAGTACACCAATCAAACTTGGATGCCCAAGTTTCGTTCTCCTAGGTTGAAGCATTCGTTTGCAGTAACAGTTTGAATTTTTAGGTTTCACTCTGTGTTCTCCTATATTGACAGATGCAGTTCGAACTATATCAAACACGGTTTGTTCTAGCTTCTTGAAACTTGACACAATACATTAGTTCTACGTTCTATCTCTAAGGATTGTTTCCTCTTGATGTAGCCTAAAGCAGGGACTGGCGAATAACACTTATAATGAAAGGAGTTGCCAAACTTCCAAAACACTAGAGTCTCCTGAAATCTCAACATATATTTTTTCATCCAATCTTCATGATACTTTCAAGTAATGATCAGTACACCAATCCCACTTGGATGCTCAAGTTTCATTCTTTTACGTTGAAGCATTCGTTTGCAGTAACAGTTTGAATTTTTAGGTTTCACTCTGTTTTCTCCTATATTGACAGATGCAGTAAGAACTCTAAATCAAACACGGTTTGTGCTAGCTTCTTGAAACTTGACACAATACAGTAGTTCTACGTTCTATCTCTAAGGTTTGTTTCCTCTTGATGTAGCCTTAACCAGATACTGGTGAATGACACATTCAATGAAAGGCGTTGTTAGGCTGCCAAAACACTAGAGTCTCCTGAAATCTCAACATAAATTTTTGCTTCCGACCTTCATGATACTTTCAAGTAATGAGCAGTACACCAATCAAACTTGGATGCCCAAGTTTCGTTCTCCTAGGTTGAAGCATTCGTTTGCAGTAACAGTTTGAATTTTTAGGTTTCACTCTGTGTTCTCCTATATTGACAGATGCAGTTCGAACTATATCAAACACGGTTTGTTCTAGCTTCTTGAAACTTGACACAATACATTAGTTCTACGTTCTATCTCTAAGGATTGTTTCCTCTTGATGTAGCCTAAAGCAGGGACTGGCGAATAACACTTATAATGAAAGGAGTTGCCAAACTTCCAAAACACTAGAGTCTCCTGAAATCTCAATATATATTTTTTCATCCAATCTTCATGATACTTTCAAGTAATGATCAGTACACCAATCCCACTTGGATGCTCAAGTTTCGTTCTTTTACGTTGAAGCGTTTGTTTGCAGTAACAGTTTGAATTTTTAGGTTTCACTCTGTTTTCTCCTATATTGACAGATGCAGTTAGAACTCTAGATCAAACACGGTTTGTGCTAGCTTCTTGAAACTTGACACAATACAGTAGTTCTAGGTTCTATCTCTAAGGTTTGTTTCCTCTTTTGTAGACTTAAGCAGATACTGGTGAATGACACATTCAATGAAAGGCGTTGTTAGGCTGCGAAAACACTAGACTCTCCTGAAATCTCAACATAAATTTTTGCTTCCGACCTTCATGATACTTTCAAGTAATGAGCAGTACACCAATTCCACTTGGATGCCCAAGTTTCGTTCTCCTAGGTTGAAGCATTCGTTTGCAGTAACAGTTTGAATTTTTAGGTTTCACTCTGTTTTCTCCTATATTGACAGATACAGTTAGAACTCTAAATCAAACACGGTTTGTGCTAGCTTCTTGAAACTTGACACAATACAGTAGTTCTAGGTTCTATCTCTAAGGTTTGTTTCCTCTTGATGTAGCCTTAAGCAGATACTGGTGAATGACACATTCCATGACAGGCGTTGTTAGTCTGCCAAAACACTAGACTCTCCTGAAATCTCAACATAAATTTTTGCTACCGACCCTCATGATACTTTCAAGTAATGAGCAGTACACCAATCAAACTTGGATGCCCACGTTTCGTTCTCCTAGGTTGAAGCATTCGTTTGCAGTAACAGTTTGAATTTTTAGGTTTCACTCTGTTTTCTCCTATATTGACAGACGCGTTCGAACTCTAAATCAAACACGGTTTGTGCTAGATTCTTGAAACTTGACACAACATATTAGTTCTACGTTCTATCTCTAAGGTTTGTTTCCTCTTGATGTAGCCTAAAGCAGGGACTGGCGAATAACACTCATATTGAAGGGATTGCCAAACTTCCAAAACACTAGAGTCTCCTGAAATCTCAACATATATTTTTTCATCCAATATTCATGATACTTTCAAGTAATGATCAGTACACCAATCCCACTTGGATGCTCAAGTTTCATTCTTTTACGTTGAAGCATTCGTTTGCAGTAACAGTTTGAATTTTTAGGTTTCACTCTGTTTTCTCCTATATTGACAGATGCAGTTAGAACTCTAAATCAAACACGGTTTGTGCTAGCTTCTTGAAACTTGACACAATACAGTAGTTCTAGGTTCTATCTCTAAGGTTTGTTTCCTCTTGATGTAGACTTAAGCAGATACTGGTGAATGACACATTCAATGAAAGGCGTTGTTAGGCTGCCAAAACACTAGACTCTCCTGAAATCTCAACATAAATTTTTGCTTCCGACCTTCATGATACTTTCAAGTAATGAGCAGTACACCAATCTAACTTGGATGCCCAAGTTTCGTTCTCCTAGGTTGAAGCATTCGTTTGCAGTAACAGTTTGAATTTTTAGGTTTCACTCTGTTTTCTCCTATATTGACAGATGCAGTTCGAACTATATCAAACACGGTTTGTGCTAGCTTCTTGAAACTTGACACAATACATTAGTTCTACGTTCTATCTCTAAGGTTTGTTTCCTCTTGATGTAGCCTAAAGCAGGGACTGGCGAATAACACTTATAATGAAAGGAGTTGCCAAACTGCCAAAACACTAGAGTCTCCTGAAATCTCAACATATATTTTTTCATCCAATCTTCATGATACTTTCAAGTAATGATCAGTACACCAATTCCACTTGGATGCGCAAGTTTCGTTCTTTTACGTTGAAGCATTCGTTTGCAGTAACAGTTTGAATTTTTAGGTTTCACTCTGTGTTCTCCTATATTGACAGATGCAGTTCGAACTATATCAAACACGGTTTGTGCTAGCTTCTTGAAACTTGACACAATACATTAGTTCTACGTTCTATCTCTAAGGATTGTTTCCTCTTGATGTAGCCTAAAGCAGGGACTGGCGAATAACACTTATAATGAAAGGAGTTGCCAAACTTCCAAAACACTAGAGTCTCCTGAAATCTCAATATATATTTTTTCATCCAATCTTCATGATACTTTCAAGTAATGATCAGTACACCAATCCCACTTGGATGCTCAAGTTTCGTTCTTTTACGTTGAAGCATTTGTTTGCAGTAACAGTTTGAATTTTTAGGTTTCACTCTGTTTTCTCCTATATTGACAGATGCAGTTAGAACTCTAGATCAAACACGGTTTGTGCTAGCTTCTTGAAACTTGACACAATACAGTAGTTCTAGGTTCTATCTCTAAGGTTTGTTTCCTCTTGATGTAGACTTAAGCAGATACTGGTGAATGACACATTCAATGAAAGGCGTTGTTAGGCTGCCAAAACACTAGACTCTCCTGAAATCTCAACATAAATTTTTGCTTCCGACCTTCATGATACTTTCAAGTAATGAGCAGTACACCAATCAAACTTGGATGCCCAAGTTTCGTTCTCCTAGGTTGAAGCATTCGTTTGCAGTAACAGTTTGAATTTTTAGGTTTCACTCTGTTTTCTCCTATATTGACAGATGCAGTTCGAACTATATCAAACACGGTTTGTGCTAGCTTCTTGAAACTTGACACAATACATTAGTTCTACGTTCTATCTCTAAGGTTTGTTTCCTCTTGATGTAGCCTAAAGCAGGGACTGGCGAATAACACTTATAATGAAAGGAGTTGCCAAACTTCCAAAACACTAGAGTCTCCTGAAATCTCAACATATATTTTTTCATCCAATCTTCATGATACTTTCAAGTAATGATCAGTACACCAATTCCACTTGGATGCGCAAGTTTCGTTCTTTTACGTTGAAGCATTCGTTTGCAGTAACAGTTTGAATTTTTAGGTTTCACTCTGTTTTCTCCTATATTGACAGATACAGTTAGAACTCTAAATCAAACACGGTTTGTGCTAGCGTCTTGAAACTTGACACAATACAGTAGTTCTACGTTCTATCTCTAAGGTTTGTTTCCTCTTGATGTAGCCTTAAGCAGATACTGGTGAATGACACATTCCATGAAAGGCGTTGTTAGGCTGCCAAAACACTAGACTCTCCTGAAATCTCAACATAAATTTTTGCTACCGACCTTCATGATACTTTCAAGTAATGAGCAGTACACCAATCAAACTTGGATGCCCAAGTTTCGTTCTCCTAGGTTGAAGCATTCGTTTGCAGTAACAGTTTGAATTTTTAGGTTTCACTCTGTTTTCTACTATATTGACAGATACGTTCGAACTCTAAATCAAACACGGTTTGTGCTAGCTTCTTGAAACTTGACACAATACATTAGTTCTACGTTCTATCTCTAAGGTTTGTTTCCTCTTGATGTAGCCTAAAGCAGGGACTCGAATAACACTCATATTGAAGGGATTGCCAAACTTCCAAAACACTAGAGTCTCCTGAAATCTCAACATATATTTTTTCATCCAATCTTCATGATACTTTCAAGTAATGATCAGTACACCAATCCCACTTGGATGCTCAAGTTTCATTCTTTTACGTTGAAGCATTCGTTTGCAGTAACAGTTTGAATTTTTAGGTTTCACTCTGTTTTCTCCTATATTGACAGATGCAGTAAGAACTCTAAATCAAACACGGTTTGTGCTAGCTTCTTGAAACTTGACACAATACAGTAGTTCTAGGTTCTATCTCTAAGGTTTGTTTCCTCTTGATGTAGCCTTAACCAGATACTGGTGAATGACACATTCAATGAAAGGCGTTGTTAGGCTGCCAAAACACTAGAGTCTCCTGAAATCTCAACATAAATTTTTGCTTCCGACCTTCATGATACTTTCAAGTAATGAGCAGTACACCAATCAAACTTGGATGCCCAAGTTTCGTTCTCCTAGGTTGAAGCATTCTTTTGCAGTAACAGTTTGAATTTTTAGGTTTCACTCTGTGTTCTCCTATATTGACAGATGCAGTTCGAACTATATCAAACACGGTTTGTTCTAGCTTCTTGAAACTTGACACAATACATTAGTTCTACGTTCTATCTCTAAGGATTGTTTCCTCTTGATGTAGCCTAAAGCAGGGACTGGCGAATAACACTTATAATGAAAGGAGTTGCCAAACTTCCAAAACACTAGAGTCTCCTGAAATCTCAATATATATTTTTTCATCCAATCTTCATGATACTTTCAAGTAATGATCAGTACACCAATCCCACTTGGATGCTCAAGTTTCGTTCTTTTACGTTGAAGCATTTGTTTGCAGTAACAGTTTGAATTTTTAGGTTTCACTCTGTTTTCTCCTATATTGACAGATGCAGTTAGAACTCTAGATCAAACACGGTTTGTGCTACCTTCTTGAAACTTGACACAATACAGTAGTTCTAGGTTCTATCTCTAAGGTTTGTTTCCTCTTGATGTAGACTTAAGCAGATACTGGTGAATGACACATTCAATGAAAGGCGTTGTTAGGCTGCCAAAACACTAGAGTCTCCTGAAATCTCAACATAAATTTTTGCTTCCGACCTTCATGATACTTTCAAGTAATGAGCAGTACACCAATCAAACTTGGATGCCCAAGTTTCGTTCTCCTAGGTTGAAGCATTCGTTTGCAGTAACAGTTTGAATTTTTAGGTTTCACTCTATTTTCTCCTATATTGACAGATACAGTTAGAACTCTAAATAAACACGGTTTGTGCTAGCTTCTTGAAACTTGACACAATACAGTAGTTCTACGTTCTATCTCTAAGGTTTGTTTCCTCTTGATGTAGCCTTAAGCAGATACTGGTGAATGACACATTCCATGACAGGCGTTGTTAGTCTGCCAAAACACTAGACTCTCCTGAAATCTCAACATAAATTTTTGCTACCGACCCTCATGATACTTTCAAGTAATGAGCAGTACACCAATCAAACTTGGATGCCCACGTTTCGTTCTCCTAGGTTGAAGCATTCGTTTGCAGTAACAGTTTGAATTTTTAGGTTTCACTCTGTTTTCTACTATATTGACAGACGCGTTCGAACTCTAAATCAAACACGGTTTGTGCTAGCTTCTTGAAACTTGACACAACATATTAGTTCTACGTTCTATCTCTAAGGTTTGTTTCCTCTTGATGTAGCCTAAAGCAGGGACTGGCGAATAACACTCATATTGAAGGGGTTGCCAAACTTCTAAAACACTAGAGTCTCCTGAAATCTCAACATATATTTTTTCATCCAATCTTCATGATACTTTCAAGTAATGATCAGTACACCAATCCCACTTGGATGCTCAAGTTTCGTTCTTTTACGTTGAAGCATTCGTTTGCAGTAACAGTTTGAATTTTTAGGTTTCACTCTGTTTTCTCCTATATTGACAGATGCAGTAAGAACTCTAAATCAAACACGGTTTGTGCTAGCTTCTTGAAACTTGACACAATACAGTAGTTCTACGTTCTATCTCTAAGGTTTGTTTCCTCTTGATGTAGCCTTAACCAGATACTGGTGAATGACACATTCAATGAAAGGCGTTGTTAGGCTGCCAAAACACTAGAGTCTCCTGAAATCTCAACATAAATTTTTGCTTCCGACCTTCATGATACTTTCAAGTAATGAGCAGTACACCAATCAAACTTGGATGCCCAAGTTTCGTTCTCCTAGGTTGAAGCATTCGTTTGCAGTAACAGTTTGAATTTTTAGGTTTCACTCTGTGTTCTCCTATATTGACAGATGCAGTTCGAACTATATCAAACACGGTTTGTGCTAGCTTCTTGAAACTTGACACAATACATTAGTTCTACGTTCTATCTCTAAGGATTGTTTCCTCTTGATGTAGCCTAAAGCAGGGACTGGCGACTAACACTTATAATGAAAGGAGTTGCCAAACTTCCAAAACACTAGAGTCTCCTGAAATCTCAATATATATTTTTTCATCCAATCTTCATGATACTTTCAAGTAATGATCAGTACACCAATCCCACTTGGATGCTCAAGTTTCGTTCTTTTACGTTGAAGCATTTGTTTGCAGTAACAGTTTGAATTTTTAGGTTTCACTCTGTTTTCTCCTATATTGACAGATGCAGTTAGAACTCTAGATCAAACACGGTTTGTGCTAGCTTCTTGAAACTTGACACAATACAGTAGTTCTAGGTTCTATCTCTAAGGTTTGTTTTCTCTTGATGTAGCCTTAAGCAGATACTGGTGAATGACACATTCCATGAAAGGCGTTGTTAGGCTGCCAAAACACTAGACTCTCCTGAAATCTCAACATAAATTTTTGCTACCGACCTTCATGATACTTTCAAGTAATGAGCAGTACACCAATCAAACTTGGATGCCCACGTTTCGTTCTCCTAGGTTGAAGCATTCGTTTGCAGTAACAGTTTGAATTTTTAGGTTTCACTCTGTTTTCTACTATATTGACAGATACGTTCGAACTCTAAATCAAACACAGTTTGTGCTAGCTTCTTGAAACTTGACACAATACATTAGTTCTACGTTCTATCTCTAAGGTTTGTTTCCTCTTGATGTAGCCTAAAGCAGGGACTGGCGAATAACACTCATATTGAAGGGATTGCCAAACTTCCAAAACACTAGAGTCTCCTGAAATCTCAACATATATTTTTTCATCCAATCTTCATGATACTTTCAAGTAATGATCAGTACACCAATCCCACTTGGATGCTCAAGTTTCATTCTTTTACGTTGAAGCATTCGTTTGCAGTAACAGTTTGAATTTTTAGGTTTCACTCTGTTTTCTCCTATATTGACAGATACAGTTAGAACTCTAAATCAAACACGGTTTGTGCTAGCTTCTTGAAACTTGACACAATACAGTAGTTCTACGTTCTATCTCTAAGGTTTGTTTCCTCTTGATGTAGCCTTGAGCAGATACTGGTGAATGACACATTCCATGAAAGGCGTTGTTAGGCTGCCAAAACACTAGACTCTCCTGAAATCTCAACATAAATTTTTGCTACCGACCTTCATGATACTTTCAAGTAATGAGCAGTACACCAATCAAACTTGGATGCCCAAGTTTCGTTCTCCTAGGTTGAAGCATTCGTTTGCAGTAACAGTTTGAATTTTTAGGTTTCACTCTGTTTTCTACTATATTGACAGATACGTTCGAACTCTAAATCAAACACGGTTTGTGCTAGCTTCTTGAAACTTGACACAATACATTAGTTCTACGTTCTATCTCTAAGGTTTGTTTCCTCTTGATGTAGCCTAAAGCAGGGACTGGCGAATAACATTCATATTGAAGGGATTGCCAAACTTCCAAAACACTAGAGTCTCCTGAAATCTCAACATATATTTTTTCATCCAATCTTCATGATACTTTCAAGTAATGATCAGTACACCAATCCCACTTGGATGCTCAAGTTTCGTTCTTTTACGTTGAAGCATTCGTTTGCAGTAACAGTTTGAATTTTTAGGTTTCACTCTGTTTTCTCCTATATTGACAGATACAGTAAGAACTCTAAATCAAACACGGTTTGTGCTAGCTTCTTGAAACTTGACACAATACAGTAGTTCTAGGTTCCATCTCTAAGGTTTGTTTCCTCTTGATGTAGCCTTAACCAGATACTGGTGAATGACACATTCAATGAAAGGCGTTGTTAGGCTGCCAAAACACTAGAGTCTCCTGAAATCTCAACATAAATTTTTGCTTCCGACCTTCATGATACTTTCAAGTAATGAGCAGTACACCAATCAAACTTGGATGCCCAAGTTTCGTTCTCCTAGGTTGAAGCATTCGTTTGCAGTAACAGTTTGAATTTTTAGGTTTCACTCTGTGTTCTCCTATATTGACAGATGCAGTTCGAACTATATCAAACACGGTTTGTGCTAGCTTCTTGAAACTTGACACAATACATTAGTTCTACGTTCTATCTCTAAGGATTGTTTCCTCTTGATGTAGCCTAAAGCAGGGACTGGCGAATAACACTTATAATGAAAGGAGTTGCCAAACTTCCAAAACACTAGAGTCTCCTGAAATCTCAATATATATTTTTTCATCCAATCTTCATGATACTTTCAAGTAATGATCAGTACACCAATCCCACTTGGATGCTCAAGTTTCGTTCTTTTACGTTGAAGCATTTGTTTGCAGTAACAGTTTGAATTTTTAGGTTTCACTCTGTTTTCTCCTATATTGACAGATGCAGTTAGAACTCTAGATCAAACACGGTTTGTGCTAGCTTCTTGAAACTTGACACAATACAGTAGTTCTACGTTCTATCTCTAAGGTTTGTTTCCTCTTGATGTAGCCTTAAGCAGATACTGGTGAATGACACATTCCATGAAAGGCGTTGTTAGGCTGCCAAAACACTAGACTCTCCTGAAATCTCAACATAAATTTTTGCTACCGACCTTCATGATACTTTCAAGTAATGAGCAGTACACCAATCAAACTTGGATGCCCAAGTTTCGTTCTCCTAGGTTGAAGCATTCGTTTGCAGTAACAGTTTGAATTTTTAGGTTTCACTCTGTTTTCTACTATATTGACAGATACGTTCGAACTCTAAATCAAACACAGTTTGTGCTAGCTTCTTGAAACTTGACACAATACATTAGTTCTACGTTCTATCTCTAAGGTTTGTTTCCTCTTGATGTAGCCTAAAGCAGGGACTGGCGAATAACACTCATATTGAAGGGATTGCCAAACTTCCAAAACACTAGAGTCTCCTGAAATCTCAACATATATTTTTTCATCCAATCTTCATGATACTTTCAAGTAATGATCAGTACACCAATCCCACTTGGATGCTCAAGTTTCATTCTTTTACGTTGAAGCATTCGTTTGCAGTAACAGTTTGAATTTTTAGGTTTCACTCTGTTTTCTCCTATATTGACAGATGCAGTAAGAACTCTAAATCAAACACGGTTTGTGCTAGCTTCTTGAAACTTGACACAATACAGTAGTTCTAGGTTCTATCTCTAAGGTTTGTTTCCTCTTGATGTAGCCTTAACCAGATACTGGTGAATGACACATTCAATGAAAGGCGTTGTTAGGCTGCCAAAACACTAGAGTCTCCTGAAATCTCAACATAAATTTTTGCTTCCGACCTTCATGATACTTTCAAGTAATGAGCAGTACACCAATCAAACTTGGATGCCCAAGTTTCGTTCTCCTAGGTTGAAGCATTCGTTTGCAGTAACAGTTTGAATTTTTAGGTTTCACTCTGTGTTCTCCTATATTGACAGATGCAGTTCGAACTATATCAAACACGGTTTGTGCTAGCTTCTTGAAACTTGACACAATACATTAGTTCTACGTTCTATCTCTAAGGATTGTTTCCTCTTGATGTAGCCTAAAGCAGGGACTGGCGAATAACACTTATAATGAAAGGAGTTGCCAAACTTCCAAAACACTAGAGTCTCCTGAAATCTCAATATATATTTTTTCATCCAATCTTCATGATACTTTCAAGTAATGATCAGTACACCAATCCCACTTGGATGCGCAAGTTTCGTTCTTTTACGTTGAAGCATTTGTTTGCAGTAACAGTTTGAATTTTTAGGTTTCACTCTGTTTTCTCCTATATTGACAGATGCAGTTAGAACTCTAGATCAAACACGGTTTGTGCTAGCTTCTTGAAACTTGACACAATACAGTAGTTCTACGTTCTATCTCTAAGGTTTGTTTCCTCTTGATGTAGCCTTAAGCAGATACTGGTGAATGACACATTCCATGAAAGGCGTTGTTAGGCTGCCAAA
>NW_027512001.1:0-18773 GCF_048772815.1 Callospermophilus lateralis | reverse complement strand
CAAAATTTGGTGAGCAAAGTGGGATTTGTGTACTGATCATTACCACCAAGTATCATCAAGATTGGGAGAAAAAATATTTGCTGGTATTTCGGAAACTCTTAATTTCTTAGAAGCTTGGCGACCCCTCTCAATGAAAGTGCTTTTCCACAGTCTGTGCCTAGGGCTACTTGAAGAGGAAACAATCCATAGAGACAAAACTGAGAACTCCTTTATTTTCTCAATTTTAAAAGAGCTACTACAAACCATGTTGGATTTAGCGTTCCAAATTCATCTATCTATACAGGAGAGAACAGAAGGAAACCTAAATATAAAAACTGCTACTGTAGACGAACGCTTCAACCTAGAAGAACAAAATTTGGTGAGCCAAGTGGGATTTGTGTACTGATCATTACCACCATGTATCATCAAGATTGGGTGAAAAAATATTTGCTGGTATTTCGGAAACTCGTAATTTCTTAGAAGATTGGCAACCCCTCTCAATGAAAGTGCTTTTCCACAGACTGTGCCTAGGGCTACTTGAAGAGGAAACAAACCATAGAGACAAAACTGAGAACTCCTTTATTTTTTCAGGTTTCAAAGAGCTACTAAAAACCATGTTGGATTTAGAGTTCCAAATTCATCTATCTAAATAGGTGAGAACAGAGGAAAACCTAAATATAAAAACTGCTACTGTAGACGAATGCTTCAACCTAGAAGAACAAAATTTGGTGAGCAAAGTGGGATTCGTGTACTGATCATTACCACCAAATATCATCAATATTGGCTGAAAAAATATTTGCTGGTATTTCGGAAACTCGTAATTTGTTAGAAGCTTGGCAACCCATCTCAATGAAAGTGCTTTTCCACAGTCTGTGCCTAGGGCTACTTGAAGAGGAAAGAAACCATAGAGACAAAACTGAGAACTCCTTTATTTTGTCAAGTTTCAAAGAGCTACTACAAACCATGTTGGATTTAGAGTTTAAAATTCATCTATCTATATAGGAAAGAACAGAGGAAACCTAGATATAAAAACTGCTACTGTAGACGAACGCTTCAACCTAGAAGAACAAAATTTGGTGAGTCAAGTGGGATTTGTGTACTGATCATTACCACCATGTATCATCAACATTGGGTGAAAAAATATTTGCTGGTATTTCGGAAACTAGTAATTTCTTAGAAGCTTGGCAACCCCTCTCAATGAAAGTGCTTTTCCACAGTCTGTGCCTAGGGCTACTTGAAGAGGAAACAAACCATAGAGACAAAACTGAGAACTCCTTTATTTTGTCAAGTTTCAAAGAGCTACTACAAACCATGTTGGATTTAGAGTTCCAAATTCATCTATCTATATAGGAGAGAACAGAGAGAAACCTAAATATAAAAACTGCTACTGTAGACGAACGCTTCAACATAGAAGAACAAAATTTGGTGAGGTAAGTGGGATTTGTGTACTAATCATTACCACCAAGTATCATCAAGATTGGCCTAAAAAATATTTGCTGGTATTTCGGAAACTCGTTATTTCTTAGAAGCTTGGTAACCCATCTCAATGAAAGTGCTTTCCACAGTCTGTGCCTAGGGCTACTTGAAGAGGAAACAAACCATAGAGACAAAACTGAGAACTCCTTTATTTTGTCAAGTTTCAAAGAGCTACTACCAACCATGTTGGATTTAGAGTCCCAAATTCATCTATCTATATAGGAGTGAACAGAGGGAAAAATAAATATAAAAACTGCTACTGTAGACGAAAGCTTCAAACTAGAAGAAGAAAATTTGGTGAGCCAAGTGGGATTTGTGTACTGATCATTACCACCAAGTATCATCAAGATTGGCTGAAAAATATTTGCTGGTGTTTCGGAAACTTGTAATTTCTTAGAAATTGGCAACCACGCTCAGTGAAAGTGCTTTCCACAGTCTGTGCCTAGGGCTACTTGAAGAGGAAACAAACCATAGAGACAAAACTGAGAACTCCTTTATTTTGTCAAGTTTCAAGGAGCTACTACAAACCATGTTGGATTTAGAGTTCCAATTTCATCTATCTATATAGGAGAGAACAGAGGGAAACATAAATATAAAAACTGCTACTGTAGACGAACGCTTCAACCTAGAAGAACAGAATTTGGTAAGCCAAGTGAAATTTGTGTACTGATCATCAGCAACAGGTATCATCAAGATTGGCGGAAAAAATATTTGCTGGTATTTCGGAAACTCGTTATTTCTTAGAAGCTTGGCAACCCCTCTCAATGAAAGTGCTTTTCCACAGTCTGTGCCAAGGGCTACTTGAAGAGGAAACAAACCATAGAGACAAAACTGAGAACTCCTTTATTTTGTCAAGTTTCAAAGAGCTACTAAAAACCATGTTGGATTTAGAGTTCCAAATTCATCTATCTAAATAGGAGAGAACAGAATGAAACCTATATATAAAAACTGCTACTGTAGACGAATGCTTCAACCTAGAAGAACAAAATTTGGTGAGCAAAGTGGGATTTGTGTACTGATCATTACCACCAAGTATCATCAAGATTGGGAGAAAAAATATTTGCTGGTATTTCGGAAACTCTTAATTTCTTAGAAGCTTGGCGACCCCTCTCAATGAAAGTGCTTTTCCACAGTCTGTGCCTAGGGCTACTTGAAGAGGAAACAATCCATAGAGACAAAACTGAGAACTCCTTTATTTTCTCAATTTTAAAAGAGCTACTACAAACCATGTTGGATTTAGCGTTCCAAATTCATCTATCTATACAGGAGAGAACAGAAGGAAACCTAAATATAAAAACTGCTACTGTAGACGAACGCTTCAACCTAGAAGAACAAAATTTGGTGAGCCAAGTGGGATTTGTGTACTGATCATTACCACCATGTATCATCAAGATTGGGTGAAAAAATATTTGCTGGTATTTCGGAAACTCGTAATTTCTTAGAAGATTGGCAACCCCTCTCAATGAAAGTGCTTTTCCACAGACTGTGCCTAGGGCTACTTGAAGAGGAAACAAACCATAGAGACAAAACTGAGAACTCCTTTATTTTTTCAGGTTTCAAAGAGCTACTAAAAACCATGTTGGATTTAGAGTTCCAAATTCATCTATCTAAATAGGTGAGAACAGAGGAAAACCTAAATATAAAAACTGCTACTGTAGACGAATGCTTCAACCTAGAAGAACAAAATTTGGTGAGCAAAGTGGGATTCGTGTACTGATCATTACCACCAAATATCATCAATATTGGCTGAAAAAATATTTGCTGGTATTTCGGAAACTCGTAATTTGTTAGAAGCTTGGCAACCCATCTCAATGAAAGTGCTTTTCCACAGTCTGTGCCTAGGGCTACTTGAAGAGGAAAGAAACCATAGAGACAAAACTGAGAACTCCTTTATTTTGTCAAGTTTCAAAGAGCTACTACAAACCATGTTGGATTTAGAGTTTAAAATTCATCTATCTATATAGGAAAGAACAGAGGAAACCTAGATATAAAAACTGCTACTGTAGACGAACGCTTCAACCTAGAAGAACAAAATTTGGTGAGTCAAGTGGGATTTGTGTACTGATCATTACCACCATGTATCATCAACATTGGGTGAAAAAATATTTGCTGGTATTTCGGAAACTAGTAATTTCTTAGAAGCTTGGCAACCCCTCTCAATGAAAGTGCTTTTCCACAGTCTGTGCCTAGGGCTACTTGAAGAGGAAACAAACCATAGAGACAAAACTGAGAACTCCTTTATTTTGTCAAGTTTCAAAGAGCTACTACAAACCATGTTGGATTTAGAGTTCCAAATTCATCTATCTATATAGGAGAGAACAGAGAGAAACCTAAATATAAAAACTGCTACTGTAGACGAACGCTTCAACATAGAAGAACAAAATTTGGTGAGGTAAGTGGGATTTGTGTACTAATCATTACCACCAAGTATCATCAAGATTGGCCTAAAAAATATTTGCTGGTATTTCGGAAACTCGTTATTTCTTAGAAGCTTGGTAACCCATCTCAATGAAAGTGCTTTCCACAGTCTGTGCCTAGGGCTACTTGAAGAGGAAACAAACCATAGAGACAAAACTGAGAACTCCTTTATTTTGTCAAGTTTCAAAGAGCTACTACCAACCATGTTGGATTTAGAGTCCCAAATTCATCTATCTATATAGGAGTGAACAGAGGGAAAAATAAATATAAAAACTGCTACTGTAGACGAAAGCTTCAAACTAGAAGAAGAAAATTTGGTGAGCCAAGTGGGATTTGTGTACTGATCATTACCACCAAGTATCATCAAGATTGGCTGAAAAATATTTGCTGGTGTTTCGGAAACTTGTAATTTCTTAGAAATTGGCAACCACGCTCAGTGAAAGTGCTTTCCACAGTCTGTGCCTAGGGCTACTTGAAGAGGAAACAAACCATAGAGACAAAACTGAGAACTCCTTTATTTTGTCAAGTTTCAAGGAGCTACTACAAACCATGTTGGATTTAGAGTTCCAATTTCATCTATCTATATAGGAGAGAACAGAGGGAAACATAAATATAAAAACTGCTACTGTAGACGAACGCTTCAACCTAGAAGAACAGAATTTGGTAAGCCAAGTGAAATTTGTGTACTGATCATCAGCAACAGGTATCATCAAGATTGGCGGAAAAAATATTTGCTGGTATTTCGGAAACTCGTTATTTCTTAGAAGCTTGGCAACCCCTCTCAATGAAAGTGCTTTTCCACAGTCTGTGCCAAGGGCTACTTGAAGAGGAAACAAACCATAGAGACAAAACTGAGAACTCCTTTATTTTGTCAAGTTTCAAAGAGCTACTAAAAACCATGTTGGATTTAGAGTTCCAAATTCATCTATCTAAATAGGAGAGAACAGAATGAAACCTATATATAAAAACTGCTACTGTAGACGAATGCTTCAACCTAGAAGAACAAAATTTGGTGAGCAAAGTGGGATTTGTGTACTGATCATTACCACCAAGTATCATCAAGATTGGGTGAAAAAATATTTGCTGGTATTTCGGAAACTCGTTATTTCTTAGAAGCTTGGCAACCCCTCTCAATGAAACTGCTTTTATACTGTGTGTGCCTAGGGCTACTTGAAGAGGAAACAATCCGTAGAGACAAAACTGAGAACTCCTTTATTTTGTCAATTTTCAAAGAGCTACTACAAACCATGTTGGATTTAGCGTTCCAAATTCATCTATCTATACAGGAGAGAACAGAGGGAAACCTAAATATAAAAACTGCTACTGTAGACGAACGCTTCAACCTAGAAGAACAAAATTTGGTGAGCCAAGTGGGATTTGTGTACTGATCATTACCACCATGTATCACCAAGATTGGATGAAAAAATATTTGCTGGTATTTCGGAAACTCGTAATTTCTTAGAAGCTTGGCAACCCCTCTCAATGAAAGTGCTTTTCCACAGTCTGTGCCTAGGGCTACTTGAAGAGGAAACAAACCATAGAGACAAAAGTGAGAACTCCTTTATTTTGTCAAGTTTCAAAGAGCTACTACAAACCATGTTGGATTTAGAGTTCCAAATTCATCTATCTATATAGGAGAGAACAGAGGGAAACCTAAATATAAAAACTGCTACTGTAGACGAACGCTTCAACCTAGAAGAACAGAATTTGGTGAGCCAAGTGGGATTTGTGTACTGATCATCAGCAACAGGTATCATCAAGATTGGTAGAAAAATATTTGTTGGTATTTCGGAAACTCGTTATTTCTTAGAAGCTTGGCAACCCCTCTCAATGAAACTGCTTTTCCACTGTTTGTGCCTAGGGCTACTTGAAGAGGAAACAATCCGTAGAGACAAAACTGAGAACTCCTTTATTTTGTCAATTTTCAAAGAGCTACTAAAAACCATGTTGGATTTAGAGTTCCAAATTCATCTATCTATACAGGAGAGAACAGAGGGAAACCTAAATATAAAAACTGCTACTGTAGACGAACGCTTCAACCTAGAAGAACAAAATTTGGTGAGCCAAGTGGGATTTGTGTACTGATCATTACCACCATGTATCTTCAAGATTGGGTGAAAAAATATTTGCTGGTATTTCGGAAACTCGTAATTTCTTAGAAGCTTGGCAACCCCTCTCAATGAAAGTGCTTTTCCACAGTCTGTGCCTAGGGCTACTTCAAGAGGAAACAAACCATAGAGACAAAACTGAGAACTCCTTTATTTTGTCAAGTTTCAAAGAGCTACTACAAACCATGTTGGATTTAGAGTTCCAAATTCATCTATCTATATAGGAGACAACAGAGGGAAACCTAAATATAAAAACTGCTACTGTAGATGAACGCTTCAACCTAGAAGAACAGAATTTGGTGAGCCAAGTGGGATTTGTGTACTGATCATCAGCAACACGTATCATCAAGATTGGCTGAAAAAATATTTGCTGGTATTTCGGAAACTCGTAATTTCTTAGAAGCTTGGCAACCCCTCTCAATGAAAGTGCTTTTCCACAGTCTGTGCCTAGGGCTACTTGAAGAGGAAACAAACCATAGAGACAAAACTGAGAACTCCTTTATTTTGTCAAGTTTCAAAGAGCTACTACAAACCATGTTGGATTTAGAGTTCCAAATTCATCTATCTATATAGGAGAGAACAGAGGGAAACCTAAATATAAAAACTGCTACTGTAGACGAACGCTTCAACCTAGAAGAACAGAATTTGGTGAGTAAAGTGGGATTTTTGTACTGATCATCAGCAACAGGTATCATCAAGATTGGCGGAAAAAATATTTGCTGGTATTTCGGAAACTCGTTATTTCTTAGAAGCTTGGCAACCCCTCTCAATGAAAGTGCTTTTCCACAGTCTGTGCCTAGGGCTACTTGAAGAGGAAACAAACCATAGAGACAAAACTGAGAACTCCTTTATTTTGTCAAGTTTCAAAGAGCTACTAAAAACCATGTTGGATTTAGAGTTCCAAATTCATCTATCTAAATAGGAGAGAACAGAGGGAAACCTAAATATAAAAACTGCTACTGTAGACGAACGCTTCAACCTAGAAGAACAAAATTTGGTGAGCCAAGTGAGATTTGTGTACTGATCATTACCACCAAGTATCATCAAGATTGGGTGAAAAAATATTTGCTGGTATTTCGGAAACTCGTAATTTCGTAGAAGCTTGGCAACCCCTCTCAATGAAAGTGCTTTCCACAGTCTGTGCCTAGGGCTACTTGAAGAGGAAACAAACCATAGAGACAAAACTGAGAACTCCTTTATTTTGTCAAGTTCCAAAGAGCTACGACAAACCATGTTGGATTTAGAGTTCCAAATTCATCTATCTATATAGGAGAGAACAGAGGGAAACCTAAATATAAAAACTGCTACTGTAGACGAACGCTTCAACCTAGAAGAACAGAATTTGGTGAGCCAAGTGGGATTTGTGTACTGATCATCAGCATCAGGTATCATCAAGATTGGCGGAAAAAATATTTGCTGGTATTTCGGAAACTCGATATTTCTTAGAAGCTTGGCAACCCCTCTCAATGAAAGTGCTTTTCCACAGTCTGTGCCTAGGGCTACTTGAAGAGGAAACAAACCATAGAGACAAAACTGAGAACTCCTTTATTTTGTCAAGTCTCAAAGAGCTACTAAAAACCATGTTGGATTTAGAGTTCCAAATTCATCTATCTAAATAGGAGAGAACAGAATGAAACCTATATATAAAAACTGCTACTGTAGACGAATGCTTCAACCTAGAAGAACAAAATTTGGTGAGCAAAGTGGGATTTGTGTACTGATCATTACCACCAAGTATCATCAAGATTGGGTGAAAAAATATTTGCTGGTATTTCGGAAACTCGTTATTTCGTAGAAGCTTGGCAACCCCTCTCAATGAAAGTGCTTTTCCACAGTCTGTGTCTAGGGCTACTTGAAGAGGAAACAAACCATAGAGACAAAACTGAGAACTACTTTATTTTGTCAAGTTTCAAAGAGCTACTACCAACCATGTTGGAATTAGAGTTCCAAATTCATCTATCTATATAGGAGAGAACAGAGGGAAACCTAAATATAAAAACTGCTACTGTAGACGAACGCTTCAACCTAGAAGAACAAAATTTGAATGAGCCAAGTGGGATTTGTGTACTGATCATTACCACCAAGTATCATCAAGATTGGGTGAAAAAATATTTGCTGGTATTTCGGAAACTCGTAATTTCGTAGAAGCTTGGCAACCCCTCTCAATTAAAGTGCTTTCCACAGTCTGTGCCTAGGGCTACTTGAAGAGGAAACAAACCATAGAGACAAAACTCAGAACTCCTTTATTTTGTCAAGTTTCAAGGAGCTACTACAAACCATGTTGGATTTAGAGTTCCAATTTCATCTATCTATATAGGAGAGAACAGAGGGAAACCTAAATATAAAAACTGCTACTGTAGACGAACGCTTCAACCTAGAAGAACAGAATTTGGTAAGCCAAGTGGGATTTGTGTACTGATCATCAGCAACAGGTATCATCAAGATTGGCGGAAAAAATATTTGCTGGTATTTCAGAAACTCGTTATTTCTTAGAAGCTTGGCAACCCCTCTCAATGAAAGTGCTTTTCCACAGTCTGTGCCTAGGGCTACTTGAAGAGGAAACAAACCATAGAGACAAAACTGAGAACTCCTTTATTTTGTCAAGTTTCAAAGAGCTACTAAAAACCATGTTGGATTTAGAGTTCCAAATTCATCTATCTAAATAGGAGAGAACAGAATGAAACCTATATATAAAAACTGCTACTGTAGACGAATGCTTCAACCTAGAAGAACAAAATTTGGTGAGCAAAGTGGGATTTGTGTACTGATCATTACCACCAAGTATCATCAAGATTGGGTGAAAAAATATTTGCTGGTATTTCGGAAACTCGTTATTTCTTAGAAGCTTGGCAACCCCTCTCAATGAAACTGCTTTTATACTGTGTGTGCCTAGGGCTACTTGAAGAGGAAACAATCCGTAGAGACAAAACTGAGAACTCCTTTATTTTGTCAATTTTCAAAGAGCTACTACAAACCATGTTGGATTTAGCGTTCCAAATTCATCTATCTATACAGGAGAGAACAGAGGGAAACCTAAATATAAAAACTGCTACTGTAGACGAACGCTTCAACCTAGAAGAACAGAATTTGGTGAGCCAAGTGGGATTTGTGTACTGATCATCAGCAACACGTATCATCAGGATTGGCTGAAAAAATATTTGCTGGTATTTCGGAAACTCGTAATTTCTTAGAAGCTTGGCAACCCCTCTCAATGAAAGTGCTTTTCCACAGTCTGTGCCTAGGGCTACCTGAAGAGGAAACAAACCATAGAGACAAAAGTGAGAACTCCTTTATTTTGTCAAGTTTCAAAGCTACTACAAACCATGTTGGATTTAGAGTTCCAAATTCATCTATCTATATAGGAGAGAACAGAGGGAAACCTAAATATAAAAACTGCTACTGTAGACGAATGCTTCAACCTAGAAGAACAGAATTTGGTGAGCCAAGTGGGATTTGTGTACTGATCATCAGCAACAGGTATCATCAAGATTGGTAGAAAAATATTTGCTGGTATTTCGGAAACTCGTTATTTCTTAGAAGCTTGGCAACCCCTCTCAATGAAACTGCTTTTCCACTGTTTGTGCCTAGGGCTACTTGAAGAGGAAACAATCCGTAGAGACAAAACTGAGAACTCCTTTATTTTGTCAATTTTCAAAGAGCTACTAAAAACCATGTTGGATTTAGAGTTCCAAATTTATCTATCTATACAGGAGAGAACAGAGGGAAACCTAAATATAAAAACTGCTACTGTAGACGAACGCTTCAACCTAGAAGAACAAAATTTGGTGAGCCAAGTGGGATTTGTGTACTGATCATTACCACCATGTATCTTCAAGATTGGGTGAAAAAATATTTGCTGGTATTTCGGAAACTCGTAATTTCTTAGAAGCTTGGCAACCCCTCTCAATGAAAGTGCTTTTCCACAGTCTGTGCCTAGGGCTACTTCAAGAGGAAACAAACCATAGAGACAAAACTGAGAACTCCTTTATTTTGTCAAGTTTCAAAGAGCTACTACAAACCATGTTGGATTTAGAGTTCCAAATTCATCTATCTATATAGGAGACAACAGAGGGAAACCTAAATATAAAAACTGCTACTGTAGATGAACGCTTCAACCTAGAAGAACAGAATTTGGTGAGCCAAGTGGGATTTGTGTACTGATCATCAGCAACACGTATCATCAGGATTGGCTGAAAAAATATTTGCTGGTATTTCGGAAACTCGTAATTTCTTAGAAGCTTGGCAACCCCTCTCAATGAAAGTGCTTTTCCACAGTCTGTGCCTAGGGCTACTTGAAGAGGAAACAAACCATAGAGACAAAACTGAGAACTCCTTTATTTTGTCAAGTTTCAAAGAGCTACTACAAACCATGTTGGATTTAGAGTTCCAAATTCATCTATCTATATAGGAGAGAACAGAGGGAAACCTAAATATAAAAACTGCTACTGTAGACGAACGCTTCAACCTAGAAGAACAGAATTTGGTGAGTAAAGTGGGATTTTTGTACTGATCATCAGCAACAGGTATCATCAAGATTTTCGGAAAAAATATTTGCTGGTATTTCGGAAACTCGTTATTTCTTAGAAGCTTGGCAACCCCTCTCAATGAAAGTGCTTTTCCACAGTCTGTGCCTAGGGCTACTTGAAGAGGAAACAAACCATAGAGAAAAAACTGAGAACTCCTTTATTTTGTCAAGTTTCAAAGAGCTACTAAAAACCATGTTGGATTTAGAGTTCCAAATTCATCTATCTAAATAGGAGAGAACAGAAAGAAACCTATATTTAAAAACTGCTACTGTAGACGAATGCTTCAACCTAGAAGAACAAAATTTGGTGAGCAAAGTGGGATTTGTGTACTGATCATTACCACCAAGTATCATCAAGATTGGGTGAAAAAATATTTGCTGGTATTTCGGAAACTCGTAATTTCTTAGAAGCTTGGCAACCCCTCTCAATGAAAGTGCTTTTCCACAGTCTGTGCCTAGGGCTACTTGAAGAGGAAACAAACCATAGAGACAAATCTGAGAACTCCTTTATTTTGTCAAGTTTCAAAGAACTACTACCAACCATGTTGGAATTAGAGTTCCAAATTCATCTATCTATATAGGAGAGAACAGAGGGAAACCTAAATATAAAAACTGCTACTGTAGACGAACGCTTCAACCTAGAAGAACAAAATTTGGTGAGCCAAGTGGGATTTGTGTACTGATCATTACCACCAAGTATCATCAAGATTGGGTGAAAAAATATTTGCTGGTATTTCGGAAACTCGTAATTTCGTAGAAGCTTGGCAACCCCTCTCAATTAAAGTGCTTTCCACAGTCTGTGCCTAGGGCTACTTGAAGAGGAAACAAACCATAGAGACAAAACTCAGAACTCCTTTATTTTGTCAAGTTTCAAAGAGCTACTACAAACCATGTTGGATTTAGAGTTCCAATTTCATGTATCTATATAGGAGAGAACAGAGGGAAACCTAAATATAAAAACTGCTACTGTAGACGAACGCTTCAACCTAGAAGAACAGAATTTGGTAAGCCAAGTGGGATTTGTGTACTGATCATCAGCAACAGGTATCATCAAGATTAGCGGAAAAAATATTTGCTGGTATTTCGGAAACTCGTTATTTCTTAGAAGCTTGGCAACCCCTCTCAATGAAAGTGCTTTTCCACAGTCTGTGCCTAGGGCTACTTGAAGAGGAAACAAACCATAGAGACAAAACTGAGAACTCCTTTATTTTGTCAAGTTTCAAAGAGCTACTAAAAACCATGTTGGATTTAGAGTTCCAAATTCATCTATCTAAATAGGAGAGAACAGAATGAAACCTATATATAAAAACTGCTACTGTAGACGAATGCTTCAACCTAGAAGAACAAAATTTGGTGAGCAAAGTGGGATTTGTGTACTGATCATTACCACCAAGTATCATCAAGATTGGGTGAAAAAATATTTGCTGGTATTTCGGAAACTCGTTATTTCTTAGAAGCTTGGCAACCCCTCTCAATGAAACTGCTTTTATACTGTGTGTGCCTAGGGCTACTTGAAGAGGAAACAATCCGTAGAGACAAAACTGAGAACTCCTTTATTTTGTCAATTTTCAAAGAGCTACTACAAACCATGTTGGATTTAGCGTTCCAAATTCATCTATCTATACAGGAGAGAACAGAGGGAAACCTAAATATAAAAACTGCTACTGTAGACGAACGCTTCAACCTAGAAGAACAAAATTTGGTGAGCCAAGTGGGATTTGTGTACTGATCATTACCACCATGTATCACCAAGATTGGGTGAAAAAATATTTGCTGGTATTTCGGAAACTCGTAATTTCTTAGAAGCTTGCCAACCCCTCTCAATGAAAGTGCTTTTCCACAGTCTGTGCCTAGGGCTATTTGAAGAGGAAACAAACCATAGAGACAAAAGTGAGAACTCCTTTATTTTGTCAAGTTTCAAAGAGCTACTAAAAACCATGTTGGATTTAGAGTTCCAAATTCATCTATCCATATAGGAGAGAACAGAGGGAAACCTAAATATAAAAACTGCTACTGTAGACGAACGCTTCAACCTAGAAGAACAAAATTTGGTGAGCCAAGTGGGATTTGTGTACTGATCATTACCACCATGTATCTTCAAGATTGGGTGAAAAAATATTTGCTGGTATTTCGTAAACTCGTAATTTCTTAGAAGCTTGGCAACCCCTCTCAATGAAAGTGCTTTTCCACAGTCTGTGCCTAGGGCTACTTGAAGAGGAAACAAACCATAGAGACAAAACTGAGAACTCCTTTATTTTGTCAAGTTTCAAAGAGCTACTACAAACCATGTTGGATTTAGAGTTCCAAATTAATCTATCTATATAGGAGAGAACAGAGGGAAACCTAAATATAAAAACTGCTACTGTAGACGAACGCTTCAACCTAGAAGAACAGAATTTGGTGAGTAAAGTGGGATTTTTGTACTGATCATCAGCAACAGGTATCATCAAGATTGGCGGAAAAAATATTTGCTGGTATTTCGGAAACTCGTTATTTCTTAGAAGCTTGGCAACCCCTCTCAATGAAAGTGCTTTTCCACAGTCTGTGCCTAGGGCTACTTGAAGAGGAAACAAACCATAGAGACAAAACTGAGAACTCCTTTATTTTGTCAAGTTTCAAAGAGCTACTAAAAACCATGTTGGATTTAGAGTTCCAAATTCATCTATCTAAATAGGAGAGAACAGAATGAAACCTATATATAAAAACTGCTACTGTAGACGAATGCTTCAACCTAGAAGAACAAAATTTGGTGAGCAAAGTGGGATTTGTGTACTGATCATTACCACCAAGTATCATCAAGATTGGGTGAAAAAATATTTGCTGGTATTTCGGAAACTCGTAATTTCTTAGAAGCTTGGCAACCCCTCTCAATGAAAGTGCTTTTCCACAGTCTGTGCCTAGGGCTACTTGAAGAGGAAACAAACCATAGAGACAAAACTGAGAACTCCTTTATTTTGTCAACTTTCAAAGAGCTACTTCAATCCATGTTGGATTTAGAGTTCCTAATTCATCTATGTATATAGGAGAGAACAGAGGGATACCTAAATATAAAAACCGCTACTGTAGACGAACGCTTCAACCTAGAAGAACAGAATTTGGTGAGCCAAGTGGGATTTGTGTACTGATCATTACCACCAAGTATCATCAAGATTGGGTGAAAATATATTTGCTGGTATTTCGGAAACTTGTTATTTCTTAGAAGCTTGGCAACCCCTCTCAATTAAACTGCTTTTCCACTGTTTGTGCCTAGGGCTACTTGAAGAGGAAACAATCCGTAGAGACAAAACTGAGAACTCCTTTATTTTGTCAATTTTCAAAGAGCTACTAAAAACCATGTTGGATTTAGAGTTCCAAATTCATCTATCTATATAGGAGAGAACAGAGGGAAACCTAAATATAAAAACTGCTACTGTAGACGAACGCTTCAACCTAGAAGAACAAAATTTGGTGAGCCAAGTGGGATTTGTGTACTGATCATTACCACCATGTATCTTCAAGATTGGGTGAAAAAATATTTGCTGGTATTTCGGAAACTCGTAATTTCTTAGAAGCTTGGCAACCCCTCTCAATGAAAGTGCTTTTCCACAGTCTGTGCCTAGAGCTACTTGAAGAGGAAACAAACCATAGAGACAAAACTGAGAACTCCTTTATTTTGTCAAGTTTCAAAGAGCTACTACAAACCATGTTGGATTTAGAGTTCCAAATTCATCTATCTATATAGGAGAGAACAGAGGGAAACCTAAATATAAAAACTGCTACTGTAGATGAACGCTTCAACCTAGAAGAACAGAATTTGGTGAGCCAAGTGGGATTTGTGTACTGATCATTACCACCAAGTATCATCAAGATTGGGTGAAAAAATATTTGCTGGTATTCGGAAACTCGTTATTTCTTAGAAGCATGGCAACCACTCTCAATGAAAGTGCTTTTCCACAGTGTGTGCCTAGGGCTACTTGAAGAGGAAACAAACCATAGAGACAAAATTGAGAAAACCTTTATTTTGTCAAGTTCTAAAGAGCTACTACAAACCATGTTGGATTTAGTGTTCCAAATTTATCTATCTATATAGGAGAGAACAGAGGGAAACCTAAATATAAAAACTGCTATTGTAGACGAACGCTTCAACCTAGAAAAACAAACTTTGGTGAGCCAACTGGGATTTGTGTCCTGATCATTACCACCAAGAATCATCAAGATTGGGTGAAAAAATATTTGCTGGTATTTCGGAAACTCGTTATTTCTTAGAAGCTTGGCAACCCATCTCAATGAAAGTGCTTTCCACAGTCTGTGCCTAGGGCTACTTGAAGAGGAAACAAACCATAAAGACAAAACTGAGAACTCCTTTATTTTGTCAAGTTTCAAAGAGCTACTACAAAATATGTTGGATTTAGAGTTCCAAATTCATCTATCTATATAGGAGAGAACAGAGGGAAACCTAAATATAAAAACCGCTACTGTAGACGAACGCTTCAACCTAGAAGAACAAAATTTGGTGAGCCAAGTGGGATTTGTGTACTGATCATTACCACCAAGTATCATCAAGATTGGGTGAAAAAATATTTGCTGGTATTTCGGAAACTCGTTATTTCTTAGAAGCTTGGCAACCCCTCTCAATGAAACTGCTTTTCCACAGTGTGTGCCTAGGGCTACTTGAAGTGAAAACAATCCATAGAGACAAAACTGAGAACTCCTTTATTTTGTCAATTTTCAAAGAGCTACTACAAACCATGTTGGATTTAGAGTTCCAAATTCATCTATCTATACAGGAGAGAACAGAGGGAAACCTAAATATAAAAACTGCTACTGTAGACGAACGCTTCAACCTAGAAGAACAAAATTTGGTGAGCCAAGTGGGATTTGTGTACTGATCATTACCACCAAGTATCATCAAGATTGGGTGAAAAAATATTTGCTGGTATTTCGGAAACTCGTAATTTCTTAGAATCTTGGCAACACCTCTCAATGAAAGTGCTTTTTCCACAGTCTGTGCAGAGGGCTACTTGAAGAGGAAACAAACCATAGAGACAAAACTGAGAACTCCTTTCTTTTGTCAAGTTTCAAAGAGCTACTACAAAACATGTTGGATTTAGAGGTCCAAAATCATCTATCTATATAGGAGAGAACAGAGGGAAACCTAAATATATAAACCGCTACTGTAGACGAACGCTTCAACCTAGAAGAACAAAATTTGGTGAGCCAAGTGGGATTTGTGTACTGATCATTACCACCAAGTATCATCAAGATTGGGTGAAAAATATTTGCTGGTATTTCGGAAACTCGTTATTTCTTAGAAGCTTGGCAACCCCTCTCAATGTAAATGCTTTTCCACAGTGTGTGCCTAGGGCTACTTGAAGAGAAAACAATCCATAGAGACAAAACTGAGAACTCCTATATTTTGTCAATTTTCAAAGAGCTACTACAAACCATGTTGGATTTAGAGTTCCAAATTCATCTATCTATATAGGAGAGAACAGAGGGAAACCTAAATATAAAAACTGCTACTGTAGACGAACGCTTCAACCTAGAAGAACAGAATTTGGTGAGCAAAGTGGGATTTTTGTACTGATCATCAGCAACAGGTATCATCAAGATTGGCGGAAAAAATATTTGCTGGTATTTCGGAAACTCGTTATTTCTTAGAAGCTTGGCAACCCCTCTCAATGAAAGTGCTTTTCCACAGTCTGTGCCTAGGGCTACTTGAAGAGGAAACAAACCATAGAGACAAAACTGAGAACTCCTTTATTTTGTCAAGTTTCAAAGAGCTACTAAAAACCATGTTGGATTTAGAGTTCCAAATTCATCTATCTAAATAGGAGAGAACAGAATGAAACCTATATATAAAAACTGCTACTGTAGACGAATGCTTCAACCTAGAAGAACAAAATTTGGTGAGCAAAGTGGGATTTGTGTACTGATCATTACCACCAAGTATCATCAAGATTGGGTGAAAAAATATTTGCTGGTATTTCGGAAATTCGTAATTTCTTAGAAGCTTGGCAACCCCTCTCAATGAAAGTGCTTTTCCACAGTCTGTGCCTAGGGCTACTTGAAGAGGAAACAAACCATAGAGACAAAACTGAGAACTCCTTTATTTTGTCAACTTTCAAAGAGCTACTTCAATCCATGTTGGATTTAGAGTTCCAAATTCATCTATGTATATAGGAGAGAACAGAGGGATACCTAAATATAAAAACAGCTACTGTAGACGAACGCTTCAACCTAGAAGAACAGAATTTGGTGAGCCAAGTGGGATTTGTGTACTGATCATTACCACCAAGTATCATCAAGATTGGGTGAAAATATATTTGCTGGTATTTCGGAAACTCGTTATTTCTTAGAAGCTTGGCAACCCCTCTCAATGAAACTGCTTTTCCACTGTTTGTGCCTAGGGCTACTTGAAGAGGAAACAATCCGTAGAGACAAAACTGAGAACTCCTTTATTTTGTCAATTTTCAAAGAGCTACTAAAAACCATGTTGGATTTAGAGTTCCAAATTCATCTATCTATACAGGAGAGAACAGAGGGAAACCTAAATATAAAAACCGCTACTGTAGACGAACGCTTCAACCTAGAAGAACAAAATTTGGTGAGCCAAGTGGGATTTGTGTACTGATCATTACCACCATGTATCTTCAAGATTGGGTGAAAAAATATTTGCTGGTATTTCGGAAACTCGTAATTTCTTAGAAGCTTGGCAACCCCTCTCAATGAAAGTGCTTTTCCACAGTCTGTGCCTAGGGCTACTTGAAGAGGAAACAAACCATAGAGACAAAACTGAGAACTCCTTTATTTTGTCAAGTTTAAAAGAGCTACTACAAACCATGTTGGATTTAGAGTTCCAAATTCATCTATCTATATAGGAGACAACAGAGGGAAACCTAAATATAAAAACTGCTACTGTAGATGAACGCTTCAACCTAGAAGAACAGAATTTGGTGAGCCAAGTGGGATTTGTGTACTGATCATCAGCAACTGGTATCATCAAGATTGGCGGAAAAAATATTTGCTGGTATTTCGGAAACTCGTTATTTCTTAGAAGCTTGGCAACCCCTCTCAATGAAAGTGCTTTTCCACAGTCTGTGCCTAGGGCTACTTGAAGAGGAAACAAACCATAGAGACAAAACTGAGAACTCCTTTATTTTGTCAAGTTTCAAAGAGCTACTAAAAACCATGTTGGATTTAGAGTTCCAAATTCATCTATCTAAATAGGAGAGAACAGAATGAAACCTATATATAAAAACTGCTACTGTAGACGAATGCTTCAACCTAGAAGAACAAAATTTGGTGAGCAAAGTGGGATTTGTGTACTGATCATTACCACCAAGTATCATCAAGATTGGGTGAAAAAATATTTGCTGGTATTTCGGAAACTCGTTATTTCTTAGAAGCTTGGCAACCCCTCTCAATGAAACTGCTTTTATACTGTGTGTGCCTAGGGCTACTTGAAGAGGAAACAATCCGTAGAGACAAAACTGAGAACTCCTTTATTTTGTCAATTTTCAAAGAGCTACTACAAACCATGTTGGATTTAGCGTTCCAAATTCATCTATCTATACAGGAGAGAACAGAGGGAAACCTAAATATAAAAACTGCTACTGTAGACGAACGCTTCAACCTAGAAGAACAAAATTTGGTGAGCCAAGTGGGATTTGTGTACTGATCATTACCACCATGTATCACCAAGATTGGGTGAAAAAATATTTGCTGGTATTTCGGAAACTCGTAATTTCTTAGAAGCTTGCCAACCCCTCTCAATGAAAGTGCTTTTCCACAGTCTGTGCCTAGGGCTATTTGAAGAGGAAACAAACCATAGAGACAAAAGTGAGAACTCCTTTATTTTGTCAAGTTTCAAAGAGCTACTAAAAACCATGTTGGATTTAGAGTTCCAAATTCATCTATCTATATAGGAGAGAACAGAGGGAAACCTAAATATAAAAACTGCTACTGTAGACGAACGCTTCAACCTAGAAGAACAAAATTTGGTGAGCCAAGTGGGATTTGTGTACTGATCATTACCACAATGTATCATCAAGATTGGGTGAAAAAATATTTGCTGGTATTTTGGAAACTCGTAATTTCTTAGAAGCTTGGCAACCCCTCTCAATGAAAGTGCTTTTCCACAGTCTGTGCCTAGGGCTACTTGAAGAGGAAACAAACCATAGAGACAAAACTGCGAACTCCTTTATTTTGTCAAGTTTCAAAGAGCTACTACAAACCATGTTGGATTTAGAGTTCCAAATTCATCTGTCTATATAGGAGAGAACAGA
>NW_027512000.1:0-18777 GCF_048772815.1 Callospermophilus lateralis | reverse complement strand
ATACCAGCAAATATTTTTTCACCCAATCTTGATGATACTTGTTGCTAATGATCATTACACATATCCCACATGGCTCACCAAATTTAGTTCTTCTCGGTTGAAGCGTTCGTGTACAGTAGCAGTTTTTATATTTAGGTTTCCCTCTGTTCTCTCCTATAGAGATAGATGAATTTGGAACTCTAAATCCAACATGGTTTGTAGTAGCTCTTTGAAACTTGACAAAATAAAGGAGTTCTCCGATTTTTCTCTATGGTTTGTTTCCTCTTCAAGTAGCCCTAGGCACAGACTTTGGAAAAACACTTTAATTGATAGGGGTTGCCAAGCTTCTAAGAAATAACGAGTTTCGAAATACCAGCAAATATTTTTTCACCCAAATTTGATGATTCTTGGTGGTAATGATCAGTACACAAATCCCACTTGGCTCACGAAATTTTGTTCTTCTAGGTTGAAGCTTTCGTCTACAGTAGCAGTTTTTATATTTAGGTTTCTCTCTGTTCTCTCCTATATAGATAGATGAATTTGGAACTCTAAATCCAACAGGGTTTGCAGTAGCTCTTTGAAACTTGACAAAATAAAGGAGGTCTCAGATTTGTCTCTATGGTTTGTTTCCTCTTCAAGTAGCCCTAGGCACAGACTGTGGAAAAGCACTTTAATTGAGAGGGGTTGCCAAGCTTCTAAGAAATAACGAGTTTCGAAATACCAGCAAATATTTTTTCACCCAAATTTGATGATTCATGGTGGTAATGATCAGTACACAAATCCCACTTGGCTCACGAAATTTTGTTCTTCTAGTTTGAAGCTTTCGTCTACAGTAGCAGTTTTTATATTTAGGTTTCCCTTTGTTCTCTCATATATAGATAGATGAATTTGGAACTCTAAATCCAACATGGTTTGTAGTAGCTCTTTGAAACTTGACAAAATAAAGGAGTTCTCAGATTTGCCTCTATGGTTTGTTTCCTCTTCAAGTAGCCCTAGGCACAGACTGTGGAAAAGCACTTTCATTGAGAGGGGTTGCCAAGCTTCTAAGAAATAACGAGTTTCCGAAATACCAGCAAATATTTTTTCACCCAATATTGATGATACTTGTTGCTAATGATCATTACACATATCCCACTTGGCTCACCAAATTTAGTTCTTCTAGGTTGAAGCGTTCGTGTACAGTAGCAGTTTTTATATTTAGGTTTCCCTCTGTTCTCTCCTATACAGATAGATGAATTTGGAACACTAAATCCAACATGGTTTGTAGTAGCTCTTTGAAACTTGACAAAATAAAGGAGTTCTCCGATTTTTCTCTATGGTTTGTTTCCTCTTCAAGTAGCCCTAGGCACAGACTTTGGAAAAGCACTTTCATTGAGAGGGGTTGCCAAGCTTCTAAGAAATAACGAGTTTTGAAATACCAGCAAATATTTTTTCACCCAAATTTGATGATTCTTGCTGGTAATGATCAGTACACAAATCCCACTTGGCTCACGAAATTTTGTTCTTCTAGGTTGAAGCGTTCGTCTACAGTAGCAGTTTTTATATTTAGGTTTCTCTCTGTTCTCTCCTATATACATAGATGAATTTGGAACTCTAAATCCAACATGGTTTGTAGTAGCTCTTTGAAACTTGACAAAATAAAGGAGTTCTCAGTTTTGTCTCTATGGTTTGTTTCCTCTTCAAGTAGACCTAGGCACAGACTGTGGAAAGCACTTTCATTGAGATGGGTTGCCAAGCTTCTAAGAAATAACGATTTTCCGAAATACCAGCAAATATTTTTCACACAATCTTGTTGATACTTGGTGGTAATGATCAGTACGCAAATCCCACTTGGCTCACCTAATTTTGTTCTTCTAGGTTGAAGCGTTCGTCTACAGTAGCAGTTTTTATATTTAGGTTTCTCTCTGTTCTCTCCTATATAGATAGATGAATTTGGAACTCTAAATCCAACAGGGATTGCAGTAGCTCTTTGAAACTTGACAAAATAAAGGAGGTCTCAGATTTGTCTCTATGGTTTGTTTCCTCTTCAAGTAGCCCTAGGCACAGACTGTGGAAAAGCACTTTAATTGAGAGGGGTTGCCAAGCTTCTAAGAAATAACGAGTTTCGAAATACCAGCAAATATTTTTTCACGAAAATTTGATGATTCTTGGTGGTAATGATCCGTACACAAATCCCACTTGGCTCATGAAATTTTGTTCTTCTAGATTGAAGCTTTCGTCTACAGTAGCAGTTTTTATATTTAGGTTTCCCTTTGTTCTCTCATATATAGATAGATGAATTTGGAACTCTAAATCCAACATGTTTTGTAGTAGCTCTTTGAAACTTGACAAAATAAAGGAGTTCTCAGATTTTCCTCTATGGTTTGTTTCCTCTAAAAGTAGCCCTAGGCACAGACTGTGGAATAGCACTTTCATTGAGAGGGGTTGCCAAGCTTCTAAGAAATAACGAGTTTCCGAAATACCAGCAAATATTTTTTCACCCAATCTTGATGATACTTGGTGGTAATGATCAGTACACAAATCCCACTTGGCTTACAATTTTGTTCTTCTAGGTTGAAACGTTTGTCTACAGTAGCAGTTTATATATTTAAGTTTCCCTCGGTTCTCTCCTATATAGATAGATGAATTTGGAACTCTAAATCCAACATGGTTTGTAGTAGCTCTTTGTAACTTGACAAAATAAAGGAGTTCTCAGATTTGCCTCTATGGTTTGTTTCCTCTACAAGTAGTCCTAGGCACAGACTGTGGAAAAGCACTTTCATTGAGAGGGGTTGCCAAGCTTCTAAGAAATAACGAGTTTCTGAAATACCAGCAAATATTTTTTCACCCACATTTGATGATTCTTGGTAGTAATGATCAGTACACAAATCCCACTTGGGTCACGAAATTTTGTTCTTCTTGGTTGAAGCGTTCGTCTACAGTAGCAGTTTTTATATTTAAGTTTCCCTCGGTTCTCTCCTATATAGATAGATGAATTTGGAACTCTAAATCCAACATGGTTTGTAGTAGCTCGTTGAAACTTGACAAAATAAAGGAGTTCTCCGTTTTTTCTCTATGGTTTGTTTCCTCTTCAAGTAGCCCTAGGCACAGACTTTGGAAAAGTACTTTCATTGAGAGGGGTTGCCAAGCTTCTAAGAAATAACGAGTTTCCGAAATACCAGCAAATATTTTTTCACCCAATCTTGATGATACTTGGAGCTAATGATCAGTACACAAATCCCACTTGCATCACCAAATTTTGTTCTTCTTAGTTGAAGCGTTCGTCTACAGTAGCAGTTTTTATATTTAGGTTTCCCTCTGTTCTCTCCTATATAGAAAGATGAATTTGGAACTCTAAATCCAACATGGTTTGTAGTAGCTCTTTGAAACTTGACAAAATAAAGGAGTTCTCAGATTTGTCTCTATGGTTTGTTTCGTCTTCAAGTAGCCCTAGGCACAGACTGTGGAAAGCACTTTCATTGAGATGGGTTGCCAAGCTTCTAAGAAATTACGAGTTTCCGAAATACCAGCAAATAATATTTCACACAATCTTGTTGATACTGGTGGTAATGATCAGTATACAAATCCCACTTGGCTCACCAAATTTTGTTCTTCTAGGTTGAAGCGTTCGTCTACAGTAGCAGTTTTTATATTTAGGTTTCTCTCTGTTCTCTCCTATATAGATAGATGAATTTGGAACTCTAAATCCAACATGGTTTGTAGTAGCTCTTTGAAACTTGACAAAATAAAGGAGGTCTCAGATTTGTCTCTATGGTTTGTTTCCTCTTCAAGTAGCCCTAGGCACAGACTGTGGGAAAGCACTTTCATTGAGAGGGGTTGCCAAACTTCTAAGAAATAACGAGTTTCGAAATACTAGAAAATATTTTTTCACCCAAATTAGATGATTCTTGGTGGTAATGATCAGTACACAAATCCCACTTGGCTCACGAAATTTTGTTCTTCTAGGTTGAAGCGTTCGTCTACAGTAGCAGTTTTTATATTTAAGTTTCCCTCTGTTCTCTCCTATATAGATAGATGAATTTGGAACTCTAAATCCAACATAGTTTGTAGTAGCTCTTTGAAACTTGACAAAATAAAGGAGTTCTCTGATTTTTCTCTATGGTTTGTTTACTCTTCATGTAGCCCTAGGCACAGACTTTGGAAAAGCACTTTCATTGAGAGGGGTTGCCAAGCTTCTAAGAAATAACGAGTTCCCGAAATACCAGCAAATATTTTTTCACCCAATCTTGATGATACTTGGATCTAATGATCAGTACACAAACCCCACTTGGCTCACCAAATTTTGTTCTTCTTGGTTGAAGCGTTCGTCTACAGTAGCAGTTTTTATATTTAGGTTTCCCTCTGTTCTCTCCTATATAAAAAGATAAATTTGGAACTCTAAATCCAACATGGTTTGTAGTAGCTCTTTGAAACTTGACAAAATAAAGGAGGTCTCAGATTTGTCTCTATGGTTTGTTTCCTCTTCAAGTAGCCGTAGGCACAGACTGTGGGAAAGCACTTTCATTGAGAGGGGTTGCCAAGCTTCTAAGAAATAACGAGTTTCGAAATACCAGCAAATATTTTTTCACCCAAATTTGATGATTCTTGGTGGTAATGATCAGTACACAAATCCCACTTGGCTCACGAAATTTTGTTCTTCTAGGTTGAAGCGTTCGTCTACAGTAGCAGTTTTTATATTTAAGTTTCCCTCGGTTCTCTCCTATATAGATAGATGAATTTGGAACTCTAAATCCAACATGGTTTGTAGTAGCTCTTTGAAACTTGACAAAATAAAGGAGTTCTCCGATTTTTCTCTATGGTTTGTTTCCTCTTCAAGTAGCCCTAGGCACAGACTTTGGAAAGCACTTTCATTGAGATGGGTGGCCAAGCTTCTAAGAAATAACGAGTTTCCGAAATACCAGCAAGTATGTTTTCACCCCATCTTGATGATACTTGGAGCTAATGATCAGTACACAAATCCCACTTGGATCACCAAATTTTGTTCTTCTTGGTTGAAGCGTTCGTGTACAGTAGCAGTTTTTATATTTAGGTTTCCCTCTGTTCTCTCCTATATAGAAAGATGAATTTGGAACTCTAAATCCAACATGGTTTGTAGTACCTCTTTGAAACTTGACAAAATAAAGGAGTTCTCAGTTTTGTCACTATGGTTTGTTTCCTCTTCAAGTATCCCTAGGCACAGACTGTGTAAAGCCCTTTCATTGAGATGGGTTGCCAAGCTTCCAAGAAATAACGAGTTTCCGAAATACCAGCAAATATTTTTTCACACAATCTTGTTGATACTTGGTGGTAATGATCAGTACACAAATCCCACTTGGTTCACCAAATTTTGTACTTCTAGGTTGAAGCGTTCGTCTACAGTAGCAGTTTTTACATTTAGGTTTCTCTCTGTTCTCTCCTGTATAGATAGATGAATTTGGAACTCTAAATCCAACATGGTTTGTAGTAGCTCTTTGAAACTTGACAAAATAAAGGAGTTCTCCGATTTTTCTCTATGGTTTGTTTCCTCTTCAAGTAGCCCTAGGCACAGACTTTGGAAAATCACATTCATTGAGAGGGGTTGTCAAGCTTCTAAGAAATAACGAGTTTCCGAAATACCAGCAAATATTTATTCACCCAATCTTGATGATACTTGGAGCTAATGATCAGTACACAAATCCCACTTGGCTCACCAAATTTTGTTCTTCTTGGTTGAAGCGTTCGTCTACAGTAGCAGTTTATATATTTAGGTTTCCCTCTGTTCTCTCCTATATAGAAAGATGAATTTGGAACTCTAAATCCAACATGGTTTATAGTAGCTTTTGGAACTTGACAAAATAAAGGAGTTCTCAGTTTTGTCTCTATGGTTTGTTTCCTCTTCAAGTAGCCCTAGGCACAGACTGTGGAAAGCACTTTCATTGAGATGAATTGCCAAGCTTCTAAGAAATTACGAATTTCCGAAATACCAGCAAATATTATTTCACACAATCTTGTTGATACTTGGTGGTAATGATCAGTATACAAATCCCACTTGGCTCACCAAATTTTGTTCTTCTAGGTTTAAACGTTCGTCTACAGTACCAGTTTTTATATTTAGGTTTCTCTCTGTTCTCTCCTATATAGATAGATGAATTTGGAACTCTAAATCCAACATGGTTTGTAGTAGCTCTCTGAAACTTGACAAAATAAAGGAGGTCTCAGATTTGTCTCTATGGTTTGTTTCCTCTTCAAGTAGCCGTAGGCACAGACTGTGGGAAAGCACTTTCATTGAGAGGGGTTGCCAAGCTTCTAAGAAATAACGAGTTTCGAAATACCAGCAAATATTTTTTCACCCAAATTTGATGATTCTTGGTGGTAATGATCAGTACACAAATCCCACTTGGCTCACGAAATTTTGTTCTTCTAGGTTGAAGCGTTCGTCTACAGTAGCAGTTTTTATATTTAAGTTTCCCTCGGTTCTCTCCTATATAGATAGATGAATTTGGAACTCTAAATCCAACATGGTTTGTAGTAGCTCTTTGAAACTTGACAAAATAAAGGAGTTCTCCGATTTTTCTCTATGGTTTGTTTCCTCTTCAAGTAGCCCTAGGCACAGACTTTGGAAAAGCACTTTCATTGAGAGGTGTTGCCAAGCTTCTAAGAAATAACGAGTTTCCGAAATACCAGCAAATATTTTTTCACCCAATCTTGATGATACTTGGAGCTAATGATCAGTACACAAATCCCACTTGACTCACGAAATTTTGTTCTTCTTGGTTGAAGCGTTCGTCTACAGTAGCAGTTTTTATATTTAGGTTTCCCTCTGTTCTCTCCTATATAGAAAGATGAATTTGGAACTCTAAATCCAACATGGTTTGTAGTAGCTCTTTGAAACTTGACAAAATAAAGGAGTTCTCAATTTTGTCTCTATGGTTTGTTTCCTCTTCAAGTAGCCCTAGGCACAGACTGTGGAAAGCACTTTCATTGAGATGGGTTGCCAAGCTTCTAAGAAATAACGAGTTTCGAAATACCAGCAAATATTTTTTCACACAATCTTGTTGATACTTGGTGGTAATGATCAGTATACAAATCCCACTTGTCTCACCAAATTTTGTTCTTCTAGGTTGAAGCGTTCGTCTACAGTAGCAGTTTTTATATTTAGGTTTCCCTCTGTTCTCTCCTATATAGATAGATGTATTTGGAACTCTAAATCCAACATGGTTTGTAGTAGCTCTTTGAAACTTGACAAAATAAAGGAGGTCTCAGATTTTTCTATGGTTTGTTTCCTCTTCAAGTAGCCGTAGGCACAGACTGTGGGAAAGCACTTTCATTGAGAGGGGTTGCCAAGCTTCTAAGAAATAACGAGTTTCGAAATACCAGCAAATATTTTTTCACCCAAATTTGATGATTCTTGGTGGTAATGATCAGTACACAAATCCCACTTGGCTCACGAAATTTTGTTCTTCTAGGTTGAAGCGTTCGTCTACAGTAGCAGTTTTTATATTTAAGTTTCCCTCGGATCTCTCCTATATAGATAGATAAATTTGGAACTCTAAATCCAAAATGGTTTGTAGTAGCTCTTTGAAACTTGACAAAATAAAGGAGGTCTCAGATTTGTCTCTATGGTTTGTTTCCTCTTCAAGTAGCCGTAGGCACAGACTGTGGGAAAGCACTTTCATTGAGAGGGGTTGCCAAGCTTCTAAGAAATAACGAGTTTCGAAATACCAGCAAATATTTTTTCACCCAAATTTGATGATTCTTGGTGGTAATGATCAGTACACAAATCCCACTTGGCTCACGAAATTTTGTTCTTCTTGGTTGAAGCGTTCGTCTACATTAGCAGTTTTTATATTTAGGTTTCCCTCTGTTCTCTCCTATATAGAAAGATGAATTTGGAACTCTAAATCCAACATGGTTTGTAGTAGCACTTTGGAACTTGACAAAATAAAGGAGTTCTCAGTTCTGTCTCTATGGTTTGTTTCCTCTTCAAGTAGCCCTAGGCACAGACTGTGGAAAGCACTTTCATTGAGATGGGTAGCCAAGCTTCTAAGAAATAACGAGTTTCGAAATACAAGCAAATATTTTTTCACACAATCTTGTGGATACTTGGTGGTAATGATCAGTACACAAATCCCACTTGGCTCACCAAATTTTGTTCTTCTAGGTTGAAGCGTTCGTCTACAGTAGCAGTTTTTATATTTAGGTTTCTCTCTGTTCTCTCCTATATAGATAGATGAATTTGGAACTCTAAATCCAACATGGTTTGTAGTAGCTCTTTGAAACTTGACAAAATAAAAGAGTTCTCCGATTTTTCTCTATGGTTTGTTTCCACTTCAAGTAGCCCTAGGCACAGACTTTGGAAAAGAACTTTCATTGAGAGGCGTTGCCAAGCTTCTAAGAAATAACGAGTTTCCGAAATACCAGCAAGTATTTTTTCACCCAATCTTGATGATACTTGGAGCTAATGATCAGTACACAAATCCCACCTGGATCACCAAATTTTGTTCTTCTTGGTTGAAGCGTTCGTGTACAGTAGCAGTTTTTATATTTAAGTTTCCCTCTGTTCTCTCCTATATAGAAAGATGAATTTGGAACTCTAAATCCAACATGGTTTGTAGTAGCTCTTTGAAACTTGACAAAATAAAGGAGTTCTCAATTTTGTCTCTATGGTTTGTATCCTCTTCAAGTAGCCCTAGGCACAGACTGTGGAAAGCACTTTCATTGAGATGGGTTGCCAAGCTTCTAAGAAATAACGAGTTTCGAAATACCAGCAAATATTTTTTCACACAATCTTGTTGATACTTGGTGGTAATGATCAGTACACAAATCCCACTTGGCTCACCAAATTTTGTTCTTCTAGGTTGAAGCGTTCGTCTACAGTAGCAGTTTTTATATTTAGGTTTCTCTCTGTTCTCTCCTATATAGATAGATGAATTTGGAACTCTAAATCCAACATGGTTTGTAGTAGCTCTTTGAAACTTGACAAAATAAAGGAGTTCTCCGATTTTTCTCTATGGTTTGTTTCCACTTCAAGTAGCCCTAGGCACAGACTGTGGAAAAGCACTTTCATTGAGAGGGGTTGCCAAGCTTCTAAGAAATAACGAGTTTCCGAAATACCAGCAAGTATTTTTTCACCCAATCTTGATGATACTTGGAGCTAATGATCAGTACACAAATCCCACTTGGATCACCAAATTTTGTTCTTCTTGGTTGAAGCGTTCGTGTACAGTAGCAGTTTTTATATTTAGGTTTCCCTCTGTTCTCTCCTATATAGAAAGATGAATTTGGAACTCTAAATCCAACATGGTTTGTAGTAGCTCTTTGAAACTTGACAAAATAAAGGAGTTCTCAGTTTTGTCTCTATGGTTTGTTTCCTCTTCAAGTAGCCCTAGGCACACACTGTGGAAAGCACTTTCATTGAGATGGGTTGCCAAACTTCTAAGTAATTAGGAGTTTCCGAAATACCAGCAAATATTATTTCACACAATCTTGTTGATACTTGGTGGTAATGATCAGTATACAAATCCCACTTGTCTCACCAAATTTTGTTCTTCTAGGTTGAAGCGTTCGTCTACAGTAGCAGTTTTTATATTTAGGTTTCTCTCTGTTCTCTCCTATATAGATAGATGAATTTGGAACTCTAAATCCAACATAGTTTGTAGTAGCTCTTTGAAACTTGACAAAATAAAGGAGTTCTCTGATTTTTCTCTATGGTTTGTTTCCTCTTCAAGTAGCCCTAGGCACAGACTTTGGAAAAGCACTTTCATTGAGAGGGGTTGCCAAGCTTCTAAGAAATAACGAGTTCCCGAAATACCAGCAAATATTTTTTCACCCAATCTTGATGATACTTGGAGCTAATGATCAGTACACAAACCCCACTTGGCTCACCAAATTTTGTTCTTCTTGGTTGAAGCGTTCGTCTACAGTAGCAGTTTTTATATTTAGGTTTCCCTCTGTTCTCTCCTATATAAAAAGATAAATTTGGAACTCTAAATCCAACATGGTTTGTAGTAGCTCTTTGAAACTTGACAAAATAAAGGAGGTCTCAGATTTGTCTCTATGGTTTGTTTCCTCTTCAAGTAGCCGTAGGCACAGACTGTGGGAAAGCACTTTCATTGAGAGGGGTTGCCAAGCTTCTAAGAAATAACGAGTTTCGAAATACCAGCAAATATTTTTTCACCCAAATTTGATGATTCTTGGTGGTAATGATCAGTACACAAATCCCACTTGGCTCACGAAATTTTGTTCTTCTAGGTTGAAGCGTTCGTCTACAGTAGCAGTTTTTATATTTAAGTTTCCCTCGGTTCTCTCCTATATAGATAGATGAATTTGGAACTCTAAATCCAACATGGTTTGTAGTAGCTCTTTGAAACTTGACAAAATAAAGGAGTTCTCCGATTTTTCTCTATGGTTTGTTTCCTCTTCAAGTAGCCCTAGGCACAGACTTTGGAAAGCACTTTCATTGAGATGGGTGGCCAAGCTTCTAAGAAATAACGAGTTTCCGAAATACCAGCAAGTATGTTTTCACCCCATCTTGATGATACTTGGAGCTAATGATCAGTACACAAATCCCAATTGGATCACCAAATTTTGTTCTTCTTGGTTGAAGCGTTCGTGTACAGTAGCAGTTTTTATATTTAGGTTTCCCTCTGTTCTCTCCTATATAGAAAGATGAATTTGGAACTCTAAATCCAACATGGTTTGTAGTAGCTCTTTGAAACTTGACAAAATAAAGGAGTTCTCAGTTTTGTCACTATGGTTTGTTTCCTCTTCAAGTATCCCTAGGCACAGACTGTGTAAAGCCCTTTCATTGAGATGGGTTGCCAAGCTTCCAAGAAATAACGAGTTTCCGAAATACCAGCAAATATTTTTTCACACAATCTTGTTGATACTTGGTGGTAATGATCAGTACACAAATCCCACTTGGTTCACCAAATTTTGTACTTCTAGGTTGAAGCGTTCGTCTACAGTAGCAGTTTTTACATTTAGGTTTCTCTCTGTTCTCTCCTGTATAGATAGATGAATTTGGAACTCTAAATCCAACATGGTTTGTAGTAGCTCTTTGAAACTTGACAAAATAAAGGAGTTCTCCGATTTTTCTCTATGGTTTGTTTCCTCTTCAAGTAGCCCTAGGCACAGACTTTGGAAAATCACATTCATTGAGAGGGGTTGTCAAGCTTCTAAGAAATAACGAGTTTACGAAATACCAGCAAATATTTATTCACCCAATCTTGATGATACTTGGAGCTAATGATCAGTACACAAATCCCACTTGGCTCACCAAATTTTGTTCTTCTTGGTTGAAGCGTTCGTCTACAGTAGCAGTTTATATATTTAGGTTTCCCTCTGTTCTCTCCTATATAGAAAGATGAATTTGGAACTCTAAATCCAACATGGTTTGTAGTAGCTCTTTGGAACTTGACAAAATAAAGGAGTTCTCAGTTTTGTCTCTATGGTTTGTTTCCTCTTCAAGTAGCCCTAGGCACAGACTGTGGAAAGCACTTTCATTGAGATGAATTGCCAAGCTTCTAAGAAATTACGAATTTCCGAAATACCAGCAAATATTATTTCACACAATCTTGTTGATACTTGGTGGTAATGATCAGTATACAAATCCCACTTGGCTCACCAAATTTTGTTCTTCTAGGTTTAAACGTTCGTCTACAGTAGCAGTTTTTATATTTAGGTTTCTCTCTGTTCTCTCCTATATAGATAGATGAATTTGGAACTCTAAATCCAACATGGTTTGTAGTAGCTCTCTGAAACTTGACAAAATAAAGGAGGTCTCAGATTTGTCTCTATGGTTTGTTTCCTCTTCAAGTAGCCGTAGGCACAGACTGTGGGAAAGCACTTTCATTGAGAGGGGTTGCCAAGCTTCTAAGAAATAACGAGTTTCGAAATACCAGCAAATATTTTTTCACCCAAATTTGATGATTCTTGGTGGTAATGATCAGTACACAAATCCCACTTGGCTCACGAAATTTTGTTCTTCTAGGTTGAAGCGTTCGTCTACAGTAGCAGTTTTTATATTTAAGTTTCCCTCGGTTCTCTCCTATATAGATAGATGAATTTGGAACTCTAAATCCAACATGGTTTGTAGTAGCTCTTTGAAACTTGACAAAATAAAGGAGTTCTCCGATTTTTCTCTATGGTTTGTTTCCTCTTCAAGTAGCCCTAGGCACAGACTTTGGAAAAGCACTTTCATTGAGAGGTGTTGCCAAGCTTCTAAGAAATAACGAGTTTCCGAAATACCAGCAAATATTTTTTCACCCAATCTTGATGATACTTGGAGCTAATGATCAGTACACAAATCCCACTTGACTCACGAAATTTTGTTCTTCTTGGTTGAAGCGTTCGTCTACAGTAGCAGTTTTTATATTTAGGTTTCCCTCTGTTCTCTCCTATATAGAAAGATGAATTTGGAACTCTAAATCCAACATGGTTTGTAGTAGCTCTTTGAAACTTGACAAAATAAAGGAGTTCTCAATTTTGTCTCTATGGTTTGTTTCCTCTTCAAGTAGCCCTAGGCACAGACTGTGGAAAGCACTTTCATTGAGATGGGTTGCCAAGCTTCTAAGAAATAACGAGTTTCGAAATACCAGCAAATATTTTTTCACACAATCTTGTTGATACTTGGTGGTAATGATCAGTATACAAATCCCACTTGTCTCACCAAATTTTGTTCTTCTAGGTTGAAGCGTTCGTCTACAGTAGCAGTTTTTATATTTAGGTTTCCCTCTGTTCTCTCCTATATAGATAGATGTATTTGGAACTCTAAATCCAACATGGTTTGTAGTAGCTCTTTGAAACTTGACAAAATAAAGGAGGTCTCAGATTTGTCTCTATGGTTTGTTTCCTCTTCAAGTAGCCGTAGGCACAGACTGTGGGAAAGCACTTTCATTGAGAGGGGTTGCCAAGCTTCTAAGAAATAACGAGTTTCGAAATACCAGCAAATATTTTTTCACCCAAATTTGATGATTCTTGGTGGTAATGATCAGTACACAAATCCCACTTGGCTCACGAAATTTTGTTCTTCTAGGTTGAAGCGTTCGTCTACAGTAGCAGTTTTTATATTTAAGTTTCCCTCGGATCTCTCCTATATAGATAGATAAATTTGGAACTCTAAATCCAACATGGTTTGTAGTAGCTCTTTGAAACTTGACAAAATAAAGGAGGTCTCAGATTTGTCTCTATGGTTTGTTTCCTCTTCAAGTAGCCGTAGGCACAGACTGTGGGAAAGCACTTTCATTGAGAGGGGTTGCCAAGCTTCTAAGAAATAACGAGTTTCGAAATACCAGCAAATATTTTTTCACCCAAATTTGATGATTCTTGGTGGTAATGATCAGTACACAAATCCCACTTGGCTCACGAAATTTTGTTCTTCTTGGTTGAAGCGTTCGTCTACATTAGCAGTTTTTATATTTAGGTTTCCCTCTGTTCTCTCCTATATAGAAAGATGAATTTGGAACTCTAAATCCAACATGGTTTGTAGTAGCACTTTGGAACTTGACAAAATAAAGGAGTTCTCAGTTCTGTCTCTATGGTTTGTTTCCTCTTCAAGTAGCCCTAGGCACAGACTGTGGAAAGCACTTTCATTGAGATGGGTAGCCAAGCTTCTAAGAAATAACGAGTTTCGAAATACAAGCAAATATTTTTTCACACAATCTTGTGGATACTTGGTGGTAATGATCAGTACACAAATCCCACTTGGCTCACCAAATTTTGTTCTTCTAGGTTGAAGTGTTCGTCTACAGTAGCAGTTTTTATATTTAGGTTTCTCTCTGTTCTCTCCTATATAGATAGATGAATTTGGAACTCTAAATCCAACATGGTTTGTAGTAGCTCTTTGAAACTTGACAAAATAAAAGAGTTCTCCGATTTTTCTCTATGGTTTGTTTCCACTTCAAGTAGCCCTAGGCACAGACTTTGGAAAAGAACTTTCATTGAGAGGCGTTGCCAAGCTTCTAAGAAATAACGAGTTTCCGAAATACCAGCAAGTATTTTTTCACCCAATCTTGATGATACTTGGAGCTAATGATCAGTACACAAATCCCACCTGGATCACCAAATTTTGTTCTTCTTGGTTGAAGCGTTCGTGTACAGTAGCAGTTTTTATATTTAAGTTTCCCTCTGTTCTCTCCTATATAGAAAGATGAATTTGGAACTCTAAATCCAACATGGTTTGTAGTAGCTCTTTGAAACTTGACAAAATAAAGGAGTTCTCAATTTTGTCTCTATGGTTTGTATCCTCTTCAAGTAGCCCTAGGCACAGACTGTGGAAAGCACTTTCATTGAGATGGGTTGCCAAGCTTCTAAGAAATAACGAGTTTCGAAATACCAGCAAATATTTTTTCACACAATCTTGTTGATACTTGGTGGTAATGATCAGTACACAAATCCCACTTGGCTCACCAAATTTTGTTCTTCTAGGTTGAAGCGTTCGTCTACAGTAGCAGTTTTTATATTTAGGTTTCTCTCTGTTCTCTCCTATATAGATAGATGAATTTGGAACTCTAAATCCAACATGGTTTGTAGTAGCTCTTTGAAACTTGACAAAATAAAGGAGTTCTCCGATTTTTCTCTATGGTTTGTTTCCACTTCAAGTAGCCCTAGGCACAGACTGTGGAAAAGCACTTTCATTGAGAGGGGTTGCCAAGCTTCTAAGAAATAACGAGTTTCCGAAATACCAGCAAGTATTTTTTCACCCAATCTTGATGATACTTGGAGCTAATGATCAGTACACAAATCCCACTTGGATCACCAAATTTTGTTCTTCTTGGTTGAAGCGTTCGTGTACAGTAGCAGTTTTTATATTTAGGTTTCCCTCTGTTCTCTCCTATATAGAAAGATGAATTTGGAACTCTAAATCCAACATGGTTTGTAGTAGCTCTTTGAAACTTGACAAAATAAAGGAGTTCTCAGTTTTGTCTCTATGGTTTGTTTCCTCTTCAAGTAGCCCTAGGCACACACTGTGGAAAGCCCTTTCATTGAGATGGGTTGCCAAACTTCTAAGTAATTAGGAGTTTCCGAAATACCAGCAAATATTATTTCACACAATCTTGTTGATACTTGGTGGTAATGATCAGTATACAAATCCCACTTGTCTCACCAAATTTTGTTCTTCTAGGTTGAAGCGTTCGTCTACAGTAGCAGTTTTTATATTTAGGTTTCTCTCTGTTCTCTCCTATATAGATAGATGAATTTGGAACTCTAAATCCAACATGGTTTGTAGTAGCTCTTTGAAACTTGACAAAATAAAGGAGGTCTCAGATTTGTCTCTATGGTTTGTTTCCTCTTCAAGTAGCCGTAGGCACAGACTGTGGGAAAGCACTTTCATTGAGAGGGGTTGCCAAGCTTCTAAGAAATAACGAGTTTCGAAATACCAGCAAATATTTTTTCACCCAAATTTGATGATTCTTGGTGGTAATGATCAGTACACAAATCCCACTTGGCTCACGAAATTTTGTTCTTCTAGGTTGAAGCGTTCGTCTACAGTAGCAGTTTTTATATTTAAGTTTCCCTCGGATCTCTCCTATATAGATAGATAAATTTGGAACTCTAAATCCAACATGGTTTGTAGTAGCTCTTTGAAACTTGACAAAATAAAGGAGGTCTCAGATTTGTCTCTATGGTTTGTTTCCTCTTCAAGTAGCCGTAGGCACAGACTGTGGGAAAGCACTTTCATTGAGAGGGGTTGCCAAGCTTCTAAGAAATAACGAGTTTTGAAATACCAGCAAATATTTTTTCACCCAAATTTGATGATTCTTGGTGGTAATGATCAGTACACAAATCCCACTTGGCTCACGAAATTTTGTTCTTCTTGGTTGAAGCGTTCGTCTACATTAGCAGTTTTTATATTTAGGTTTCCCTCTGTTCTCTCCTATATAGAAAGATGAATTTGGAACTCTAAATCCAACATGGTTTGTAGTAGCACTTTGGAACTTGACAAAATAAAGGAGTTCTCAGTTCTGTCTCTATGGTTTGTTTCCTCTTCAAGTAGCCCTAGGCACAGACTGTGGAAAGCACTTTCATTGAGATGGGTAGCCAAGCTTCTAAGAAATAACGAGTTTCGAAATACAAGCAAATATTTTTTCACACAATCTTGTGGATACTTGGTGGTAATGATCAGTACACAAATCCCACTTGGCTCACCAAATTTTGTTCTTCTAGGTTGAAGCGTTCGTCTACAGTAGCAGTTTTTATATTTAGGTTTCTCTCTGTTCTCTCCTATATAGATAGATGAATTTGGAACTCTAAATCCAACATGGTTTGTAGTAGCTCTTTGAAACTTGACAAAATAAAGGAGTTCTCCGATTTTTCTCTATGGTTTGTTTCCACTTCAAGTAGCCCTAGGCACAGACTGTGGAAAAGCACTTTCATTGAGAGGCGTTGCCAAGCTTCTAAGAAATAACGAGTTTCCGAAATACCAGCAAGTATTTTTTCACCCAATCTTGATGATACTTGGAGCTAATGATCAGTACACAAATCCCACTTGGATCACCAAATTTTGTTCTTCTTGGTTGAAGCGTTCGTGTACAGTAGCAGTTTTTATATTTAAGTTTCCCTCTGTTCTCTCCTATATAGAAAGATGAATTTGGAACTCTAAATCCAACATGGTTTGTAGTAGCTCTTTGAAACTTGACAAAATAAAGGAGTTCTCAGTTTTGTCTCTATGGTTTGTTTCCTCTTCAAGTAGCCCTAGGCACAGACTGTGGAAAGCACTTTCATTGAGATGGGTTGCCAAGCTTCTAAGAAATTACGAGTTTCCGAAATACCAGCAAATATTATTTCACACAATCTTGTTGATACTTGGTGGTAATGATCAGTATACAAATCCCACTTGTCTCACCAAATTTTGTTCTTCTAGGTTGAAGCGTTCGTCTACAGTAGCAGTTTTTATATTTAGGTTTCTCTCTGTTCTCTCCTATATAGATAGATGAATTTGGAACTCTAAATCCAACATGGTTTGTAGTAGCTCTTTGAAACTTGACAAAATAAAGGAGGTCTCAGATTTGTCTCTATGGTTTGTTTCCTCTTCAAGTAGCCGTAGGCACAGACTGTGGGAAAGCACTTTCATTGAGAGGGGTTGCCAAGCTTCTAAGAAATAACGAGTTTCGAAATACCAGCAAATATTTTTTCACCCAAATTTGATGATTCTTGGTGGTAATGATCAGTACACAAATCCCACTTGGCTCACGAAATTTTGTTCTTCTAGGTTGAAGCGTTCGTCTACAGTAGCAGTTTTTATATTTAAGTTTCCCTCGGATCTCTCCTATATAGATAGATAAATTTGGAACTCTAAATCCAACATGGTTTGTAGTAGCTCTTTGAAACTTGACAAAATAAAGGAGGTCTCAGATTTGTCTCTATGGTTTGTTTCCTCTTCAAGTAGCCGTAGGCACAGACTGTGGGAAAGCACTTTCATTGAGAGGGGTTGCCAAGCTTCTAAGAAATAACGAGTTTCGAAATACCAGCAAATATTTTTTCACCCAAATTTGATGATTCTTGGTGGTAATGAACAGTACACAAATCCCACTTGGCTCACGAGATTTTGTTCTTCTTGGTTGAAGCGTTCGTCTACATTAGCAGTTTTTATATTTAGGTTTCCCTCTGTTCTCTCCTATATAGAAAGATGAATTTGGAACTCTAAATCCAACATGGTTTGTAGTAGCACTTTGGAACTTGACAAAATAAAGGAGTTCTCAGTTCTGTCTCTATGGTTTGTTTCCTCTTCAAGTAGCCCTAGGCACAGACTGTGGAAAGCACTTTCATTGAGATGGGTAGCCAAGCTTCTAAGAAATAACGAGTTTCGAAATACAAGCAAATATTTTTTCACACAATCTTGTGGATACTTGGTGGTAATGATCAGTACACAAATCCCACTTGGCTCACCAAATTTTGTTCTTCTAGGTTGAAGCGTTCGTCTACAGTAGCAGTTTTTATATTTAGGTTTCTCTCTGTTCTCTCCTATATAGATAGATGAATTTGGAACTCTAAATCCAACATGGTTTGTAGTAGCTCTTTGAAACTTGACAAAATAAAGGATTCTCCGATTTTTCTCTATGGTTTGTTTCCACTTCAAGTAGCCCTAGGCACAGACTTTGGAAAAGCACTTTCATTGAGAGGCGTTGCCAAGCTTCTAAGAAATAACGAGTTTCCGAAATACCAGCAAGTATTTTTTCACCCAATCTTGATGATACTTGGAGCTAATGATCAGTACACAAATCCCACTTGGATCACCAAATTTTGTTCTTCTTGGTTGAAGCGTTCGTGTACAGTAGCAGTTTTTATATTTAAGTTTCCCTCTGTTCTCTCCTATATAGAAAGATGAATTTGGAACTCTAAATCCAACATGGTTTGTAGTAGCTCTTTGAAACTTGACAAAATAAAGGAGTTCTCAGTTTTGTCTCTATGGTTTGTTTCCTCTTCAAGTAGCCCTAGGCACAGACTGTGGAAAGCACTTTCATTGAGATGGGTTGCCAAGCTTCTAAGAAATTACGAGTTTCCGAAATACCAGCAAATATTATTTCACACAATCTTGTTGATACTTGGTGGTAATGATCAGTATACAAATCCCACTTGTCTCACCAAATTTTGTTCTTCTAGGTTGAAGCGTTCGTCTACAGTAGCAGTTTTTATATTTAGGTTTCTCTCTGTTCTCTCCTATATAGATAGATGAATTTGGAACTCTAAATCCAACATGGTTTGTAGTAGCTCTTTGAAACTTGACAAAATAAAGGAGGTCTCAGATTTGTCTCTATGGTTTGTTTCCTCTTCAAGTAGCCGTAGGCACAGACTGTGGGAAAGCACTTTCATTGAGAGGGGTTGCCAAGCTTCTAAGAA
>NW_027511999.1:0-18800 GCF_048772815.1 Callospermophilus lateralis | reverse complement strand
ACCCAATCTTGATGATACGTGGTGGTAATGACAAGTACACAAATCCCACTTGGCTCATCAAATTGTGTTCTTCTAGGTTGAAGCTTTCGTTTACAGTAGCAGTTTTTATTTTGGGGTTTCACTCTGTTCTCTCCTATATAGATAGATGGATTTGGAACTCTAAATCCAACATGGTTTGTAGTATCTCTTTGAAACGTCACAAAATAAAGGAGTTCTCAGTTTTGTCTCTATGGTTTGTTTCCTCTTAAAGTAGCCCTAGGCACAGACTCTGGAAAAGCACTTTCATTGAGAATGGTTGCCAAGCTTCTAAGAAATAACGAGTTTCCGAAATACCAGCAAATTCTTTTTAACCCAATCTTGATGATACTTGGTGGTAATGATCACGACACAAATCCCACTTGACTCACCAAATTTTGTTCTTCTAGGTTGAAGCGTTCGTCTACAGTAGCAGTTTTTATATTTAGGTTTCCCTCTGTTCTCTCCTATATAGATAGTTGAATTTGGAATTCTAAATCCAACATGGTTTGTAGTAGCTCTTTAAAACTTGACAAAAAAATTTGTTCTCAGTTTTGTCTCTATGGTGTGTTTCCTCTTCAAGTAGCCCTAAGCAGAGACTGTGGAAAAGCACTTTCATTGAAAGGGTTTGCCAAGCTTCCAAGAAATTACGAGTTTACGGAATACCAGCAAATATTTTTTTACCCAATCTTGATGATACGTGGTGGTAATGACGAGTACACAAATCCCACTTGGCTCATCAAATTGTGTTCTTCTAGGTTGAAGTGTTCGTCTACAGTAGCAATTTTTATATTTAGGTTTCCCTCTCTTCTCTCTTATATAGATAGATGATTTTGGAACTCTGTCGCGACCCCTTGCCCGCAAGGAAGACGCAACTCAGGAATCTTCTTTCAGCAGTTTATTTAGGCCTTGATTAAAGTATCTTTTTGTGACCCCCTTCTTTACTGGCGAGCGCCCAAGCACAGCCTAATAAAGCCTCCCAAGTACCAATCTTAAGCCGCCGCGTGGATCTTTCTTATAGGGTGGCAATGGATGGAGTGCCAACTCTCCACAAAAGAATTTGTTTATCACAGGCCACAGTGGAAGCCGGCGCCATCTTCTAATGGCGGCCACAATCTACAACAATGGCTTACCACAGAACTCTATATCCAACATGATTTGTAGTAGCTCTTTAAAACTTGACAAAAAAAAATTAGTTCTCAGTTTTGTCTCTATGGTTTGTTTCCTCTTCAAGTAACCCTAAGAAGAGACTGTGGAAAAGCACTTTCATTGAAAGGGGTTGCCAAGCTTCCAAGAAGTTACAAGTTTCCGAAATACCAGCAAATATTTTTTCACACAATCTTGATGATACGTGGTGGTAATGACAAGTACACAAATCCCACTTGCCTACCAAATATTGTTCTTCTAGTTTGAAGCGTTCGTTTACAGTAGCAGTTTATATTTTTAGGTTTCCCTCTGCTCTCTCCTATATAGAGAGAGGAATTTGGAACACTAAATCCAACATGGTTTGTAGTTGCACTTTGAAACGTGACAAAATAAAGGAGTTCTCCGTTTTGTCTCTACGGTTTGTTTCCTCTTCAAGTAACCCTAAGAAGAGACTGTGGAAAAGCACTTTCATTGAAAGGGGTTGCCAGGCTTCCAAGAAATTACGAGTTTCCGAAATACCAGCAAATACTTTTTCCACCAAACTTGATGATACTTGGTGGTAATGATCACGACACAAATCCCACTTGGCTCACCAAATTTTGTTCTTCTATGTTGAAGCGTTCGTCTAGAGTAGCAGTTTTTATATTTATGTTTTCCTGTGTTCTCTCCAACATAGATAGATGAATTTGGAACTCTAAATCCAACATGGTTTGTAGTAGATCTTTAAAACGTGACAAAAAAAATTACTTCTCAGTTTTGTCTCTATGGTTTTTTCCTCTTCAAGTAGCCCTAAGCAGAGACTTTAGAAAAGCACTTTCATTGAAAGGGGTTGTCAAGCTTCCAAGAAATTACGAGTTTCCGAAATACCAGCAAATATTTTTTCACACAATCTTGATGATACGTGGTGGTAATGACAAGTACAAAAATCCCACTTGGCTCTTCAAATTGTCTTCTTCTAGGTTGAAGCGTTCGTTTACAGTAGCAGTTTTTATTTTTAGGTTTCACTCTGTTATCTCCTATATAGATAGTTGAATTTGGAACTGTAAACCCAACATGGTTTGTAGTACCTCTTTGAAACTTGACAAAAAAAGGAATTCTCAGTTTTGTCTCTATGGATTGTTTCCTCTTCAAGTAGCCGTAGGCACAGACTGTTGAAAAGCACTCTCATTGACAGGGGTTGCCAAGCTTCTAAGAAATAACGGGTTTCTGAAATACCAGCAAATCTTTTTCCCCCAATCATGATGATACTTGGTGGTAATGATCAGTACACAAATCCCACTTGGCTCACCAAATTTTTTTCTTCTAGGTTGAAGCGTTCATCTACAGTAGCAATTTTTATATTTAGGTTTCACTCTGTTCTCTCCTATATAGAAAGATGAATTTGGAACTCTAAATCCAACATGGTTTGTAGTAGCTCTTTGAAACTTGACCAAAAATAGGAGTGCTCAGTTTTGTCTCTATGGTTTGTTTCCTCTCAAGCAGCCCTAGGCACAGACCATGGAAAAGCACTTTCATTGAGAGGGGTTGCCAGGCTTCTAAGAAACAACGAGTTTCCGATATACTAGCAAACATTTTTTTTACCCAAACTTGATGATACATGGTGGTAATGATCAGTACACAAATCCCACTTGGCTTACCAAATTTTGTTCTTCTAGGTTGAAGCGTTCGTCTACAGTAGAAGTTTTTATATTTCGGTTTCCCTCTGTTCTCTCCTAGAAAGATACATGAATTTGGAACACTAAATCCAACATGGTTTGTAGTAGCTCTTTGAAACTTGACAAAAAAACAGTTCTCAGTTTTGTCCCTATGGTTTGTTTCCTCTTCAAGTAGCCCTAAGCAGAGACTGTGGAAAAGAAATTTCATTGAAAGGGGTTGCCAAGCTTCCAAGAAATTACGAGTTTCCGAAATACCAGCAAATATTTTTTCACCCAATCTTGATGATACGTGGTGGTAATGACAAGTACACAAATCCCACTTGGATCAAAATTTTGTTCTTCTAGTTTGAAGCGTTCGTCTACAGTAGCAGTTTTTATATTTAGTTTTCCCTCTGTTCTCTCCTATATAGATAGATGAATTTGGAATTCTAATTCCAACATGGTTTGTAGTAGCTCTTTAAAACTTGACAAAAAAATTAGTTCTAAGTTTTGTCTCTGTGGTTTGTTTCCTCTTCAAGTAGCCCTAAGCAGAAACTGTGGAAAAGCACTTTCATTGAAAGGGGTTGCCAAGCTTCCAAGAAATTACGAGTTTCAGGAATACCAGCAAATATTTTCTCACCCAATCTTGATGATACGTGGTGGTAATGACAAGTACACGAATCCCACTTGGCTCATCAAATTGTGTTCTTCTAGGTTGAAGCGTTCGTCTACAGTAGCAATTTTTATATTTATCTTTTTCTTCTGTTCTCTCCTATATAGATAGATGAATTTGGAACTCTGTCGCGACCCCTTGCCCGCAAGGAAGACGCAACTCTGGAATCTTCTTTCAGCAGTTTATTCAGGCCTTGATTAAAGTATCTTTGTGTGACCCCCTTCTTTACTGGCGAGCATCCACGCACAGCCTAATAAAGCCTCCCACGTACCAATCTTAAGCCGCCGCGTGGATCTTTCTTATAGGGTGGCAAGGGACAGCGTGCCAACTCTCCACAAAAGAATTTGTTTATCACAGGCCACAGTGGAAGCCGGCACCATATTCTAATGGCGGCCGCAATCTACAACAATGGCTTACCACAGATCTCTAAATACAACATGGTTTGTAGTAGCTCTTTAAAACTTGACAAAAAAAAAATTAGTTCTCAGTTTTGTCTCTCTGGTTTGTTTCCTCTTCAAGTAACCCTAAGAAGAGACTGTGGAAAAGCACTTTCATTGAAAGGGGTTGCCAAGCTTCCAAGAAATTACAAGTTTCCGAAATACCACCAAATATTTTTTCCACCAATCTTGATGATACGTGGTGGTAATGACAAGTACACAAATCCCACTTGGCTCACCAAATTTTGTTCTTCTAGGTTGAAACGTTCGTTTACAGTAGCAGTTTATATTTTTAGTGTTACCTCTGTTCTCTCCTATATAGATAGAGAAATTTGGAACTCTAAATCCAACATGGTTTGTAGTAGCACGTTGAAACGTGACAAAATAAAGGAGTTCTCATTTTTTCTCTCTGGTTTGTGTCCACTTCAAGTAGCCCTAGGCACAGACTTTGGAAAACCACTTTGATTGAGAGGGGTTGCCAAGCTTCTAAGAAATAACGACTTTCCGAAATACCAGCAAATACTTTTTCACCCAATCTTGATGATACTTGGTGGTAATGATCACGACACAAATCCCACTTGGCTCACCAAATTTTGTTCTTCTAGGTTGAAGCGTTCGTCTACAGTAGCATTTTTTATATTTAGGTTTCACTCTGTTCTCCCCTATATAGATACATGAATTTGGAACTCTAAATCCAAGATGGTTTGCAGTAGCTCTTTGAAACTTGACAAAAAATAGGAGTTCTCAGTTTTGTCTTTATGGTTTGTTTTCTCTTCAAGTAGCCCTAGGCACAGACTGTGGAAAAGCACTTTCATTGAGAGGGGTTGCCAAGCTTCTAAGAAATGACGAGTTTCCGAAATACCAGCAAATATTTTTTCACCCAATCTTCATGATACGTGGGCGTAATGATCAGTACACAAATCCCACTTGGATCACCAAATTTTGTTCTTCTAGGTTGAAGCGTTCGTCTACAGTAGCAGTTTTTATATGTAGGTTTCACTCTTTTCTCTCTTATATAGATAGATGAATTTGGAACTCTAAATCCAACATGGTTTGTAGTAGCTCTTTGAAACTTGACAAAATAAAGGAGTTCTCAGATTTGTCTCTATGGTTTGTTTCCTCTTCAAGTAGCCCTAGGCACAGAGTGTGGAAAAGCATTTAATCAAAGTTGTTGCCAAGTTTCCAGGAAATAACGAGTTTCCGAAACACCATCAAATATTTTTTCACCCAATCTTGATGATACTTGGTGGTAATGATGGGTACTCAAATCCCAAATGCCTCACCAAATTTTGTTCTTCTACTTTGAAGCGTTTGTTTACAGTAGCAGTTTATATTTTTAGGTTTCCCTCTGTTCTCTCCTATATAGATAGATGATTTGGAACTCTAAATCCAACATGGTTAGTAGTAGTTCTTTGAACCTTCACACAAAAAAGTTATTCTCAGTTTTGTCTCTATGATTAGTTTCCTCTTCAAGTAGCCCTAAGCAGAGACTGTGGAACAGCACTTTCATTGAAATGGGTTGCCAAGCTTTTAAAAAATAACGAGTTTCCGAAATACCAGCAAATATTTTTTCACCCAATATTGATGATACGTGGTGGTAATGACAAATACCCAAATCCCACTTGGCTCTTCAAATTGTGTTCTTCTAGGTTGAAGCGTTCGTTTACAGTAGCAGTTTGTCTCTATGGTTTGTTTCCTCTTCAAGCAGCCCTAGGCACAGACTGTTTAAAAGCACTTTCATTGAGAGGGGTTGCCAAGCTTCTAAGAAATAACGAGTTGCCGATATACTAGCAAATATTTTTTTCACCCAACCTTGATGATACTTGGTGGTAATGATCAGTACACAAATCCCACTTGGCTCACCAAATCTTGTTCTTGTAGGTTGAAGCGTTCGTCTACAGTAGAAGTTTTTATATTTAGGTTTCCCTCTGTTCTCTCCTATAAAGATAGATGAATTTGGAACTCTAAATCCAACATGGTTTGTAGTAGCTCTTTGAAACTTGACAAAAAAATAGTTCTCAGTTTTGTCCCTATGGTTTGTTTCCTCTTCAAGTAGCCCTAAGCAGAGACTGTCTAAAAGAACTTTCATTGAAAGGGGTTGCCAAGCTTCCAAGAAATTACAAGTTTCCGAAAAACCAGGATATATTTTTTCACCCAATCTTGATGATACGAGGTTAAAATGACAAGTACACAAATCCCACATGGCACACCAAATTTTGTTCTTCTAGTTTGAAGCGTTCGTTTACAGTAGCAGGTTTTATTTTTAGGTTTCACTCTGTTCTCTCCTATATAGATAGATGAATTTGGAAGTCTAAATCCAACATGGTTTGTAGTAGCTCTTTGAAACTTGACAGAATGAAGGAGGTCTCAGTTTTGTCTCTATGGTTTCTTTCCTCTTCAAGTAGCCCTAGGCACAGACTTTGAAAAGCACATTGATTGAGAGGGGTTGCCAAGCTTTTAAGAAATAACGAGTTTCTGAAATACCAGCAAATATTTTTTCACCCAATCTTGATGATACTTGGTGGTAATGATCAGTACACAAATCCCACTTGTCTCACCAAATTTTGTTCTTCTATGTTGAAGCGTTCGTCTACAGTAGCTATTTTTATTTTTAAGTTTCACTCTGTTTTCTCCTATATAGATAGATGAATTTGGAACTCTAAATCCAACATGGTTTGTAGTAGCTCTTTGAAACATGACAAAATAAAGGAGTTTTCCGTTTTGTCTCTGTGGTTTGTTTCCTCTTCAAGTAGCCCTAAGCAGAGACTGTGGAAAAGCACTTTCATTGAACGGAGTTGCCAAGCTTCCAAGAAATTACGAGTTTCAGGAATACCAGCAAGTATTTTTTCACCCAATCTTGACTATACGTGGTGGTAATGACAAGTACACAAATCCCACTTGGCTCACCAAATTTTGTTCTTCTAGTTTGAAGCGTTCGTCTACAGTAGCAGTTTTTATTTTTAGGTTTCCCTCTGTTCTCTCTATATAGATAGATGAATTTAGAACTCTAAATCCAACATGGTTAGTAGTTGCTCTTTGAAACTTGACAAAATTAAGGAGTTCTCAGTTTTGTCTCTATGGTTTGTTTCCTCTTCAAGTAGCCCTAGGCACACACTTTAAAAAAGCACTTTGATTGAGAGTGGTTGCCAAGCTTCTAAGACATAACGAGTTTCCGAAATACCAGCAAATATTTTTTCAACCAATCTTGATGATACTTGGTGGTAATGATCAGTACACAAATCCCACTTGGCTCACCAAATTTTGTTCTTCTAGGTTGAAGCGTTCGTCTACAGTAGCTGTTTTTATATTTACGTTTCACAATGTTCACTCCTATATAGATAGATGAATTTGGAACTCTAAATCCAACATGGTTTGTAGTAGCTCTTTGAAACTTGACAAAAAAATAGTTCTCAGTTTTGTCCCTATGGTTTGTTTCTTCTTCAAGTAGCCCTAAGGATAGTCTGTGGAAAAGAACTTTCATTGAAAGGGGTTGCCAAGCTTCTAAGAAATAACGAGTTTCAGAAATACCAGCAAATATTTTTTCACAAAATCTTCATGATACGTGGTGGTAATGACAAGTACACAAATCCCAAATGGATCACCAAATTTTGTTCTTCTTGTTTGAAGCGTTCGTTTACAGTAGCAATTTATATTTTTAGGGTACCCTTTGTTCTCTCCTATATAGATAGATGAATTTGGAACTCTAACCAACATGGTTAGTAGTAGCTCTTTGAAACTTGACAAAGTAAAGGAGTTCTCAGTTTTGTCTCTATGGTTTGTTTGCTCTTCAAGTAGCCCTAGGCACAGACTGTGGAAAAGCACTTTCATTGAGAGGGGTTGCCAAGCTTCTAAGAAAGAAAGAGTTTCCGAAAAACCAGCAAATATTTTTTCCTCCAAACTTGATGATACTTGGTGGTAATGACAAGTACACAAATCCCACTTGGCTCAACAAATGTTGTTCTTCTAGGTTGAAGCGTTCATTTACAGTAGCAGTTTTTATTTTTAGGTTTTCCTCTGTTCTCTCCTATAGAGATAGATGAATTTGGAACTCTAAATCCAACATGGTTTGTAGTAGCTCTTTGAAACTTGAAAAAATAAAGTAGTTCTCAGTTTTGTGTCTACGGTTTGTTTTCTCTTCTAGTAGCCCTAAGCAGAGACTGGCGAAAAGCACTTTCATTGAAAGGGGTTACCATCTTCCAAGAATTTACATGTTACCGAAATACCAGCAAATATTTTTTCACCCAAACATGATAAAACTTGGTGGTAATTATAAGTTCACAAATCCCACTTGGCTCACCAAATTGTGTTCTTCTAGTTTGAAGCGTTCGTTTACAGTAGCAGTTTATATTTTTAGGTTTCACTCTGTTCTCTCCTATATAGATAGATAATTTGGAACTCTAAATCCAACATGGTTTGTAGTAGCTCTTTGAAACTTGACAAAAAAAAGTAGTTCTCAGTTTTTTCTCCATGATTTGTTTCCTCTTCAAGTAGCCATAAGCAGAAACTATGGAAAAACACATTCATTGAGAGGCGTTGCCAAGCTTCCAAGAAATTACGAGTTTCTGAAATACCAGCAAATATTTTTTCACCCAATCCTGATGATACGTGGTGGTAATGATAAGTACACAAATCTCACATGGCTCACCAAATTGTCTTCCTCTAGGTTGAATCGCTCGTCTACAGTAGCAGTTTTTATATGTAGGTTTCACTCTGTTCTCTCCTATATAGATAGATGAATTTGGAACTCTAAATCCAACATGGTGTGTAGTAGCTCTTTGAAACTTGATAAAATAAAGGAGTTCACAGTTTCGTCTCTATGGTTTGTTTCCTCTTCAATCGCCCTAGGCACAGACTGTGGAAAAGCCCTTTCATTGAAAGGGGTTGCCAAGCTTCCAAGCAATAACGAGTTTCCGAAATACCAGCAAATATTTTTTCACCCAATCTTGATGATACTTGGTGATAATGATGGGTACACAAATCCCACTTGGTTCACCAAATTTTGTTCTTCTAGTTTGAAGCGTTCGTTTGCAGTAGGAGTTAATATTTTTAGGTTTCCTTCAGTTCACTCCTATATAGATAGATGAATTTGGAACTCTAAATCCAACATGGTTTGTAGTAGCACTTTGAAACTTGACAAAATAAAGGAGTTCTCCGTTTTGTATCTATGGTTTGTTTCCTCTTCAAGTAGCCCTAAGGAGAGACTGTGGAAAAGCACTTTCATTGAAAGGGTTTGCCAAGCTTCCAAGAAATTACGAGTTTCCGAAATACCAGCAAATATTTTTTCACCCAATCTTGACGATACGTGGTGACAATGACAAGTACACAAATCCCACTTGGCTCACCAAATTTTGTTCTTCTAGGTTGAAGCGTTCGTTTACAGTAGCAGTTTTTATTTTTAGGTTTTCCTCTGTTCTCTCCTATATAGATAGATGAATTTCGAAATCTAAATCCAACATGGTTTGTAGTAGCTCTTTGAAACTTGACAAAATAAAGTAGTTCTCAGTTTTGTGTCTACGGTTTGTTTCCTCCTCAAGTAGCCCTAAGCAGAGCCTGGCGAATAGCACTTTCAATGAAAAGGGTTACAAAGCTTCCAAGAATTTACGTTTTTCCGAAATACCAGCAAATATTTTTTGACCCAATCTTGATGATACTTGGTGGTAATGATAAGTACACAAATCCCACTTGGCTCACCAAATTTTGTTCTTCTAGTTTGAAGCGTCCGTTTACAGTAGCACTTTTTATTTTTAGGTTTTTCTCTGTTCTCTCCTATATAGATAGATGAATTTGGAACTATAAATACAACATGGTTTGTAGTAACTCTTCGAAACTTGACCAAATAAAGTAGTTCTCAGTTTTTTCTCTATGGTTTGTTTCCTCTTCAAGTAGCCCTAAGCAGAGACTGTGGAAAAGCACTTTCAATGAAAGGGGTTGCCAAGCTTTCAAGAAATTACGAGTTTCGAAATACCAGCAAATATTTTTTCACCCAATCTTGATGATACGTGGTGGTAATGACAAATACACAATTCCCACTTTGCTCACCAAATTTTGTTTTTCTAGGTTGAAGCATTCGTATACAGTAGCAGTTTTTATTTTTAGGTTTTCGTCTTTTCTCTCCTATATAGATAGATGAATTTGGAACTCTAAATCCAACATGGTTTGTAGTACCTCTTAGAAACTTGACAAAATAAAGGTGTTCTCAATTTTGTGTCAATGGTTTGTTTCTTCTTCAAGTAGCCCTAGGCACAGACTGTGGAAAAGCACTTTCATTGAGAGGGGAGCCAAGCTTCTAAAAAATAACGAGTTTCCGAAATACCAGAAAATATTTTTTCACCCAATCTAGATGATACGTGGTGGTAATGATGGGTACACAAATCCCACTTGGTTCACCAAATTTTGTTCTTCTAGTTTGAAGCGTTCGTTTACAGTAGCAGTTTATATTTTTAGGTTTCACTCTGTTCTCTCCTATATAGATAGATAAATTTGGAACTCTAAATCCAACATGGTTTGTAGTAGCTCTTTGAAACTTGACAAAAAAAAGTAGTTCTCAGTTTTGTCTCTATGATTTGTTTCCTCTTCAAGTAGTCATAAGCAGAATCTGTGGAAAAGCACTTTCATTAAAAGGTGTTGCCAATCTTCCAAGAAATAACGAGTTTCCGAAATACCAGCAAATATTTTTTCCTCCAATCGTGATGATACTTGGTGGTAATGATGGGTACACAAATCCCACTTGGCTCACCAAATTGTGTTCCTCTAGTTTGAAGCGTTCGTTTACAGGAGCAGTTCATATTTTTAGGTTTCACACTGTTCTCTCCTATATAGATAGATGAATTTGGAACTCTAAATCCAACATGGTTTGTAATACCTCTTTGAAACTTGACAAAATAATCGAGTTCTCAGTTTTGTCTCTATGGTTTTTTTCCTCTGCAAGTAGCCCTAGGCACATACTGTGGAAAAGCACTTTCATTGAAAGGGGTTGCCAAGTCCAAGAAATTACGAGTTTCTGAAATACCAGAAAATATTTTTTCACCCAATCTTGATGATACGTGGTGATAATGACAAGTACACAAATCCCACTTGGCTCACCAAATTCTGTTCTTCTAGGTTGAAGCGTTCCTTGACAATAGAAGTTTTTATTTTTAGGTTTCACACTGTTCTCTCCTATATAGATAGATGAATTTGAAACTCTAAATCCAACATGGTTTGTAGTAGCTCTTTGAAACTTGACAAAATAATGGAGTTCTCAGTTTTGTCTCTATGGTTTGTTTCCTCTTCAAGTAGCCCTAGGCACAGACTGTGGAAAAGCACTTTCATTGAGAGGGGTTGCCAAGCTTCTAAGAAAGAACGAGTTTCCGAAAAACCAGCAAATATTTTTCCACTCAATCTTGATGATACTTAGTGGTAATGATCAGTACACAAATCCCACTTGGCTCACCAAATTTTGTTCTTCTAGGTTGAAGCGTTCGTTTACAGTAGCAGTTTTTATTTTTAGGTTTTCCTCTGCTCTCTTCTATATAGATAGATGAATTTGGAACTCTAAATCCAACGTGGTTTGTAGTAGCTCTTTGAAACTTGAGAAAATAAAGTAGTTCTCAGTTTTGTGTCTACGGTTTGTTTCCTCCTGTAGGAGCCCTAAGCAGAGACTGGCGAATAGAACTTTCATTGAAAGGGGTTACCAAGCTTCCAAGAATTTACGTTTTTCCGAAATACCAGCAAATATTTTTTGACCCAATCTTGATGATACTTGGTGATAATGATGGGTACACAAATCCCACTTGGTTCACCACATTTTGTTCTTTTAGTTTGAATCGTTCCTTTACAGTAGCAGTTTTTATTTTTAGGTTTTCCTCTGCTCTCTTCTATATAGATAGATGAATTTGGAACTCTAAATACAACATGGTTTGTAGTAGCTATTTGAAACTTGACAAAAAAAAGTAGTTCTCAGTTTTGTCTCTATGATTTGTTTCCTCTTCAAGTAGCCATAAGCAGAAACTGTGGAAAAGCACTTTCATTAAAAGGGGTTGCCAAGCTTCCAAGAAATTACGAGTTTCCGAAATACCAGCAAATATTTTTTCACCCAATCCTGATGATACTTGGTGGTAATGATAAGTACACAAATCTCACATGGCTCACCAAATTGTCTTCCTCTAGGTTGAATCGCTCGTCTACAGTAGCAGTTTTTATATGTAGATTTCACTCTGTTCTCTCCTATATAGATAGATGAATTTGGAACTCTAAATCCAACATGGTGTGTAGTAGCTCTTTGAAACTTGACAAAATAAAGGAGTTCACAGTTTCGTCTCTATGGTTTGTTTCCTCTTCCATCGCCCTAGGCACAGACTGTGGAAAGGCCTTTCATTGAAAGGGGTTGCCAAGCTTCCAAGCAATAACGAGTTTCCGAAATACCAGCAAATATTTTTTCACCCAATCTTGATGATACTTGGTGATAATGATGGGTACACAAATCCCACTTGGTTCACCAAATTTTGTTCTTCAAGTTTGAAGCGTTCGTTTACAGTAGTAGTTTTTATTTTTAGGTTTCCCTCTGTTCTCTCCTATATAGATAGATGAATTTCGAACTGTAAATCCAACATGGTTTGTAGTAGCTCTTTGAAACTTGACAAAAAAAAAGGAGTTCTCAGTTTTGTCTCTATGATTTGTTCCCTCTTAAAGTATCCATAGGCAGAAACTGTGGAAAAGCACTTTCATTAAAAGGGGTTGCCAAGCTTCCAAGAAATTATGAATTTCTGAAATACCAGCAAATATTTTTTCACCCAATCTTGATGATATGTGGTGACAATGACAAGTACACAAATCCCACTTGGGTCACCAAATTTTGTTCTTCTAGGTTGAAGCGTTCCTTGACAATAGCAGTTTTTATTTTTAGGTTTCACTTTGTTCTCTCCTATATAGATAGATGAATTTGAAACTCTAAATCAAACATGGTTTGTAGTAGCTCTTTGAAACTTGACAAAATAAAGTAGTTCTCAGTTTTGTGTCTACGGTTTGTTTCCTCCTCAAGTAGCCCTAAGGAGAGACTGGCGAATAGCACTTTCAATGAAAAGGGTTACAAAGCTTCCAAGAATTTACGATTTTCCGAAATACCAGCAAATATTTTTTGACCCAATCTTGATGATACTTGGTGGTAATGATAAGTACACAAATCCCACTTGGCTCACCAAATTTTGTTCTTCTAGGTTGAAGCGTTCGTTTACAGTAGCACTTTTTATTTTTAGGTTTTTCTCTGTTCTCTCTTATATAGATAGATGAATTTGGAACTCTAAATACAACATGGTTTGTAGTAACTCTTCGAAACTTGACCAAATAAAGTAGATCTCAGTTTTGTCTCTATGGTTTGTTTTCTCTTCAAGTAGCCCTAAGCAGAGACTGTGGAAAAGCACTTTCATTGAAAGGGGTTGCCAAGCTTTCAAGAAATTACGAGTTTCCGAAATACCAGCAAATACTTTTTCACCCAATCTTGATAATACATGGTGGTAATGACAAGTACACAAATCCCACTTGGATCATCAAATTGTGTTCTTCTAGGTTGAAGCGTTCGTCTACAGTAGCAGTTTTTATATTTAGGTTTCACTTAGTTCTCTCCTATATAGATAGATGAATTTGGAACTCTAAATCCAACATGGTTTGTAGTAGCTCTTTGAAACTTGACAAATAAAGGAGTTCTAAGTTTTGTATCTATGGTTTGTTTCCTCTTCAAGTAGCACTAGGCACAGACTGTGGAAAAGCACTTTCATTGAGAGGGGTTGACAAGCTTCTAAGAAATAACGAGTTTCCGAAATACCAGCAAATATTTTTTCACCCAATCTTGATGATAATTGGTGTTAATGATCAGTACACAAATCCCACTTGGCTCACAAATTTTGTTCTTCTAGTTTGAAGCGTTCGTTTACAGTAGCAGTTTATATTTTTAGGTTTCCCTCTGGTCTCTCCTATATAGATAGATGATTTGGAACTCTAAATCCAACATGGTTAGTAGTAGCTCTTTGAAACTTCACACAAAAAGTTGGTCTCAGTTTTGTCTCTATGATTTGTTTCCTCTTCAAGTAGCCCTAAGAAGAGACTGTGGACAAGCACTTTCATTGAAAGGGGTTGCCAAGCTTCCAAGAAATTACCAGTTTCCGAAATACCAGCAAATATTTTTTCACGCAATCTTGATGATATGTGGTGGTAATGACAAGTACACAAATCCAACTTGGCTCACTAAATTTTGTTCTTCTAGTTTGAAGAATTTGTTTACAGTAGCAGTTTACATTTTTAGGATTCCCTCTGTTCTCTCCTATATAGATAGATGAATTTGGAACTCTAAATCCAACATGGTTTGTAGTAGCTCTTTGAAACTTGAAAAAATAAAAGGAGTTCTCAGTTTTGTCTCTATGGTTTGTTTCCTTTTCAAGTAGAACTAAGCACAGACTTTGGAAAAGCACTTTCATTGAGAGGGTTTGCCAATCTTTTAAGAAATAACGAGTTTCCGAAATACCAGCAAATATTTTTTCACCCAATCTTGATGATAATTGGTGGTAATGATCAGGACACAAATCCCACTTGTCTCACCAAATGTTGTTCTTCTAGGTTGAAGCGTTCGTCTACAGTAGCAGTTTTTATATTTAGGTTTTACTCTGTTCTCTCCTACATAGATAGATGAATTTGGAACTCTAAATCCAACATGGTTTGTAGTAGCACTTTAAACCTTGACAAAAATTTAGTTCTCAGTTTTGTCTCTATGGTTTGTTTCCTCTTCAAGTAGCCCTAAGCAGAGACTGTGAAAAAGCACTTTCATTGAAAGGGGTTGCCAAGCTTGAAGAAATTCCGAGTTTTCGAAATACCAGCAACTATTTTTTCACCCAATCTTGATGATACGTGGTGGTAATGACAAGTACACAAATCCCACTTGGCTCATCAAATTGTGTTCTTCTAGGTTGAAGCGTTCGTTTACAGTAGCAGTTTTTATTTTTAGGTTTCACTCTGTTCTCTCCTATATAGATAGATGAATTTGGAACTCTAAATCCAACATCGTTTGTATTAGCTTTTTGAAACTTGACAAAAATAGGAGTACTCAGTTTTGTCTCTATGGTTTGTTTCGTTTTCAGGATGTCCTAGGCACAGACTGTGGATAAGCACTGTGATTGAGAGCGGTTGCCAAGCTTCTAAGAAATAACGACTTTCCGAAATACCAGCAAATACATTTTCACCCAATCTTGATGATACTTGGTGGTAATGATCACGACACAAATCCCACTTGTCTCACCAAATGTTGTTCTTCTAAGTTGAAGCGTTCGTCTACAGTAGCAGTTTTTATATTTAGGTTTTACTCTGTTCTCTCCTACATAGATAGATGAATTGGGAACTCTAAATCCAACATGGTTTGTAGTAGCTCTTTAAAACTTGACAAAAAAAATTAGTTCTCAGTTTTGTCTCTATGGTTTGTTTTCTCTTCAAGTAGCCCTAAGCAGAGACTGTGAAAAAGCACTTTCATTGAAAGGGGTTGCCAAGCTTCCAAGAAATTCCGAGTTTTCGAAATACCAGCAACTATTTTTTCACCCAATCTTGATGATACGTGGTGGTAATGACAAGTACACAAATCCCACTTGGCTCATCAAATTGTGTTCTTCTAGGTTGAAGCGTTCGTTTACAGTAGCAGTTTTTATTTTTAGGTTTCACTCTGTTCTCTCCTATATAGATAGATGAATTTGGAACTCTAAATCCAACATGGTTTGTAGTAGCTTTTTGAAACTTGACAAAAATAGGAGTACTCAGTTTTGTCTCTATGGTTTGTTTCCTTTTCAGGATGTCCTAGGCACAGACTCTGGATAAGCACTGTGATTGAGAGCGGTTGCCAAGCTTCTAAGAAATAACGACTTTCCGAAATACCAGCAAATACATTTTCACCCAATCTTGATGATACTTGGTGGTAATGATCACGACACAAATCCCACTTGGCTCACCAAATTTTGTTCTTCTAGGTTGAAGCGTTCGTCTACAGTAGCAGTTTTTATATTTAGGTTTCCCTCTGTTCTCTCCTATATAGATAGATGAATTTCGAAATCTAAATCCAACATGGTTTGTAGTAGCTCTTTGAAACTTGAAAAAATAAAGTAGTTCTCAGTTTTGTGTCTACGGTTTGTTTCCTCCTCAAGTAGCCCTAAGTAGAGCCTGGCGAATAGCACTTTCAATGAAAAGGGTTACAAAGCTTCCAAGAATTTACGTTTTTCCGAAATACCAGCAAATATTTTTTGACCCAATCTTGATGATACTTGGTGGTAATGATAAGTACACAAATCCCACTTGGCTCACCAAATTTTGTTCTTCTAGTTTGAAGCGTCCGTTTACAGTAGCACTTTTTATTTTTAGGTTTTTCTCTGTTCTCTCCTATATAGATAGATGAATTTGGAACTATAAATACAACATGGTTTGTAGTAACTCTTCGAAACTTGACCAAATAAAGTAGTTCTCAGTTTTTTCTCTATGGTTTGTTTCCTCTTCAAGTAGCCCTAAGCAGAGACTGTGGAAAAGCACTTTCAATGAAAGGGGTTGCCAAGCTTTCAAGAAATTACGAGTTTCGAAATACCAGCAAATATTTTTTCACCCAATCTTGATGATACGTGGTGGTAATGACAAATACACAATTCCCACTTTGCTCACCAAATTTTGTTTTTCTAGGTTGAAGCATTCGTATACAGTAGCAGTTTTTATTTTTAGGTTTTCCTCTTTTCTCTCCTATATAGATAGATGAATTTGGAACTCTAAATCCAACATGGTTTTAGTACCTCTTAGAAACTTGACAAAATAAAGGTGTTCTCAATTTTGTGTCAATGGTTTGTTTCTTCTTCAAGTAGCCCTAGGCACAGACTGTGGAAAAGCACTTTCATTGAGAGGGGAGCCAAGCTTCTAAAAAATAACGAGTTTCCGAAATACCAGAAAATATTTTTTCACCCAATCTAGATGATACGTGGTGGTAATGATGGGTACACAAATCCCACTTGGTTCACCAAATTTTGTTCTTCTAGTTTGAAGCGTTCGTTTACAGTAGCAGTTTATATTTTTAGGTTTCACTCTGTTCTCTCCTATATAGATAGATAAATTTGGAACTCTAAATCCAACATGGTTTGTAGTAGCTCTTTGAAACTTCACAAAATAATTGAGTTCTCAGTTTTGTCTCTATGGTTTGTTTCCTCTTCAAGTAGCCCTAGGCACATACTGTGGAAAAGCACTTTCATTGAGAGGGGTTGCCAAGCTTCTAAGAAATAACGGGTTTTCGAAATACCAGCAAATATTTTTTCCCCCAATCTTGATGATACTTGGTGGTAATAATCAGTACACAAATCCCACTTGTCTCACCAAATTTTGTTCTTCTAGGTTGAAGCGTTCGTCTACAGTAGCAGTTTTTATATTTAGGTTTCACTTTGTTCTCTCCTATATAGATAGATGAATTTGGAACTCTAAATCCAACATGGTTTGTAGTAGCTCTTTGAAACTTGACAAAAAAAATAGTTCTCAGTTTTGTCCCTATGGTTTGTTTCTTCTTCAAGTAGCCCTAAGGATAGTCTGTGGAAAAGAACTTTCATTGAAAGGGGTTGCCAAGCTTCTAAGAAATAACGAGTTTCAGAAATACCAGCAAATATTTTTTCACAAAATCTTCATGATACGTGGTGGTAATGACAAGTACAAAAATCCCAAATGGATCACCAAATTTTGTTCTTCTTGTTTGAAGCGTTCGTTTACAGTAGCAATTTATATTTTTAGGGTACCCTTTGTTCTCTCCTATATAGATAGATGAATTTGGAACTCTAACCAACATGGTTAGTAGTAGCTCTTTGAAACTTGACAAAGTAAAGGAGTTCTCAGTTTTGTCTCTATGGTTTGTTTCCTCTTCAAGTAGCCCTAGGCACAGACTGTGGAAAAGCACTTTCATTGAGAGGGGTTGCCAAGCTTCTAAGAAAGAAAGAGTTTCCGAAAAACCAGCAAATATTTTTTCCTCCAAACTTGATGATACTTGGTGGTAATGACAAGTACACAAATCCCACTTGGCTCAACAAATGTTGTTCTTCTAGGTTGAAGCGTTCGTTTACAGTAGCAGTTTTTATTTTTAGGTTTTCCTCTGTTCTCTCCTATAGAGATAGATGAATTTGGAACTCTAAATCCAACATGGTTTGTAGTAGCTCTTTGAAACTTGAAAAAATAAAGTAGTTCTCAGTTTTGTGTCTACGGTTTGTTTTCTCTTCTAGTAGCCCTAAGCAGAGACTGGCGAAAAGCACTTTCATTGAAAGGGGTTACCATCTTCCAAGAATTTACATGTTACCGAAATACCAGCAAATATTTTTTCACCCAAACATGATAAAACTTGGTGGTAATTATAAGTTCACAAATCCCACTTGGCTCACCAAATTGTGTTCTTCTAGTTTGAAGCGTTCGTTTACAGTAGCAGTTTATATTTTTAGGTTTCACTCTGTTCTCTCCTATATAGATAGATAAATTTGGAACTCTAAATCCAACATGGTTTGTAGTAGCTCTTTGAAACTTGACAAAAAAAAAGTAGTTCTCAGTTTTTTTCTCCATGATTTGTTTCCTCTTCAAGTAGCCATAAGCAGAAACTATGGAAAAACACATTCATTGAGAGGCGTTGCCAAGCTTCCAAGAAATTACGAGTTTCTGAAATACCAGCACATATTTTTTCACCCAATCCTGATGATACGTGGTGGTAATGATAAGTACACAAATCTCACATGGCTCACCAAATTGTCTTCCTCTAGGTTGAATCGCTCGTCTACAGTAGCAGTTTTTATATGTAGGTTTCACTCTGTTCTCTCCTATATAGATAGATGAATTTGGAACTCTAAATCCAACATGGTGTGTAGTAGCTCTTTGAAACTTGATAAAATA
>NW_027511998.1:0-18824 GCF_048772815.1 Callospermophilus lateralis | reverse complement strand
AAAGTAGTTGTAAGTTCTGTCTTTGTGGTTTGTTTCCTCTTGAAATAGCCACAAGCAAAGACTGCGTAAAACACCTTCATTGGAAAGGTGTGCCAAGCTTCCAAAAAACTACTGGTTTTCTGAATACTCGGCAAATTTTTTTTTCATCCGACCTTGATGATCGCTGTGGTAATGATCAGTTTACTTAGTCCACTTAGCTGCCCAACATTCACTCTTCTAGGATGAAGCGTTCGTTACCAGTAACAGTTTGAGTGTTTAGGTTTCACTCTATTTCCTCCTATATATATAGATGTGTTTGGAAGTCTAAATCAAACACGGTTTGTGCTAGCTCCATGAAACTTGACAAAATAAAGTAGTTCTAAGTTCTGTCTTTGTGGTTTGTTTCCTCTTGAAATAGCCACAAGCAAAGACTGCGTAAAACACATTCATTGGAAATGTGTTCCAAGCTTCCAAAATACTACTGGTTTTCTGAATACTCGGCAAATTTTTTTTCATCCGACCTTGATGATCTCTGTGGTAATGATCAGTTCACTAAGTCCACTTAGCTGCCCAACTTTCACTCTTCTAGGATGAAGCGTTCGTTACCAGTAACAGTTTGAATTTTTAGGTTTCACTGTATTTCCTCCTATACAGATAGATGAGTTTTTTAAGTCTAAATCAAACACGGTTTGTGCTATCTACTTGAAACTTGACAAAATAAAGTAGTTCTAAGTTCTGTTTTTGTGGTTTGTTTCCTCTTGAAATAGCCACAAGCAAACACTGCGTAAAACACCTTTATTGGAAAGGTGTTCCAAACTTCCAAAATACTACTGGTTTTCTGAATACTCGGCAAATTTTTTTTCATCCGACCTTGGTGATCTCTGTGGTAATGATCAGTCCACTAAGTCCACTTAGCTGCCCAATTTTCACTCTTCTAGGATGAAGCGTTCGTTACCAGTAACAGTTTGAATTTTTAGGTTTCACTCTATTTCCTCCTATACAGATAGATGTGTTTTTTAAGTCTAAATCAAACACGGTTTGTGCTAGCTCCATGAAACTTGAAAAAATAAAGTAGTTCTAAGTTCTGTCTTTGTGGTCTGTTTCCTCTTGAAATAGCCAAAAGCAAAGAATGCGTAGAACACATTCATTGGAAAGGTGTTCCAAGCTTCCAAAATACTACTGGTTTTCTGAATACTCGGCAAATTTTTTTTCATCCGACCTTGATGATCTCTGTGGTAATGATCAGTTCACTAAGTCCACTTAGCTGCCCAACTTTCACTCTTCTAGGATGAAGCGTTCGTTACCAGTAACAGTTTGAATTTTTAGGTTTCACTCTATTTCCTCCTATACAGATAGATGTGTTTTTTAAGTCTAAATCAAACACGGTTTGTGCTATCTCCTTGAAACTTGACAAAATAAAGTAGTTCTAAGTTCTGTCTTTGTGGTTTGTTTCCTCTTGAAATAGCCACAAGCAAACACTGCGTAAAACACCTTTATTGGAAAGGTGTTCCAAACTTCCAAAATACTACTGGTTTTCTGAATACTCGGCAAATTTTTTTTCATCCGACCTTGATGATCTCTGTGGTAATGATCAGTTCACTAAGTCCACTTAGCTGCCCAATTTTCACTCTTCTAGGATGAAGCGTTCGTTACCAGTAACAGTTTGAATTTTTAGGTTTCACTCTATTTCCTCCTATACAGATAGATGTGTTTTTAAGTCTAAATCAAACACGGTTTGTGCTAGCTCCTTGAAACTTGACAAAATAAAGTAGTTCTAAGTTCTGTCTTTGTGGTTTGTTTCCTCTTGAAATAGCCACAAGCAAGGACTGCGTAAAACACATTCATTGGAAAGGTGTGCCAAGCTTCCAAAATACTACTGGTTTTCTGAATACTCGGCAAATTTTTTTTCATCCGACCTTGATGATCTCTGTGGTAATGATCAGTTCACTAAGGCCACTTAGCTGCCCAACTTTCACTCTTCTAGGATGAAGCGTTCGTTACCAGTAACAGTTTGAATTTTTAGGTTTCACTCTATTTCCTCCTATACAGATAGATGTGTTTTTTAAGTCTAAATCAAACACGGTTTGTGCTAGCTCCTTGAAACTTGACAAAATAAAGTAGTTCTAAGTTCTGTCTTTGTGGTTTGTTTAATCTTGAAATAGCCACAAGCAAAGAGTGCGTAAAACACATTCATGGAAATGTGTTCCAAGCTTCCAAAATACTACTGGTTTTCTGAATACTCGGCAAATTTTTTTTCATCCGACCTTGATGATCTCTGTGGTAATGATCAGTTCACTAAGTCCACTTAGCTGCCCAATTTTCACTCTTCTAGGATGAAGCGTTCGTTACCAGTAACAGTTTTAATTTTTAGGTTTCACTCTATTTCCTCCTATACAGATAGATGTGTTTTTTAAGTCTAAATCAAACACGGTTTGTGCTAGCTCCTTGAAACTTGACAAAATAAAGTAGTTCTATGTTCTGTCTTTGTGGTTTGTTTCCTCTTGAAATAGCCACAAGCAAAGACTGCGTAAAACACCTTCATTGGAAAGGTGTGCCAAGCTTCCAAAAAACTACTGGTTTTCTGAATACTCGGCAAAATTTTTTTTCATCCGACCTTGATGATCTCTGTTGTAATGATCAGTTTACTTAGTCCACTTAGCTGCCCAACATTCAGTCTTCTAGGATGAAGCGTTCGTTACCAGTAACAGTTTGAGTTTTTAGGTTTCACTCTATTTCCTCCTATATATATACATGTGTTTGGAAGTCTAAATCAAACACGGTTTGTGCTAGCTCCATGAAACTGACAAAATAAAGTAGTTCTAAGTTCTGTCTTTGTGGTTTGTTTCCCTCTTGAAATAGCCACAAGCAAACACTGCGTAAAACACCTTTATTGGAAAGGTGTTCCAAGCTTCCAAAATACTACTGGTTTTCTGACTACTCGGCAAATTTTTTTTCATCCGACCTTGATGATCTCTGTGGTAATGATCAGTTCACTAAGTCCACTTAGCTGCCCAGTTTTCACTCTTCTAGGATGAAGCGTTCGTTACAAGTAACAGTTTGAATTTTTATGTTTCACTCTATTTCCTCCTATACAGATAGATGTGTTTTTTAAGTCTAAATCAAACACGGTTTGTGCTAGCTCCTTGAAACTTGACAAAATAAAGTAGTTCTAAGTTCTGTCTTTGTGGTTTGTTTCCTCTTGAAATAGCCACAAGCAGGACTGCGTAAAACACATTCATTGGAAAGGTGTGCCAAGCTTCCAAAATACTACTGGTTTTCTGAATACTCGGCAAATTTTTTTTCATCCGACCTTGATGATCTCTGTGGTAATGATCAGTTCACTAAGGCCACTTAGCTGCCCAACTTTCACTCTTCTAGGATGAAGCGTTCGTTACCAGTAACAGTTTGAATTTTTAGGTTTCACTCTATTTCCTCCTATACAGATAGATGTGTTTTTTAAGTCTAAATCAAACACGGTTTGTGCTAGCTCCTTGAAACTTGACAAAATAAAGTAGTTCTAAGTTCTGTCTTTGTGGTTTGTTTCCTCTTGAAATAGCCACAAGCAAAGAGTGCGTAAAACACATTCATTGGAAAGGTGTTCCAAGCTTCCAAAATACTACTGGTTTTCTGAATACTCGGCAAATTTTTTTTCATCCGACCTTGAAGATCTCTGTGGTAATGATCAGTTCACTAAGTCCACTTAGCTGCCCAATTTTCACTCTTCTAGGATGAAGCGTTCGTTACCAGTAACAGTTTTAATTTTTAGGTTTCACTCTATTTCCTCCTATACAGATAGATGTGTTTTTTAAGTCTAAATCAAACACGGTTTGTGCTAGCTCCTTGAAACTTGACAAAATAAAGTAGTTCTAAGTTCTGTCTTTGTGGTTTGTTTCCTCTTGAAATAGCCACAAGCAAAGACTGCGTAAAACACCTTCATTGGAAAGGTGTGCCAAGCTTCCAAAAAACTACTGGGTTTCTGAATACTCGGCAAAATTTTTTTTCATCCGATCTTGATGATCTCTGTTGTAATGATCAGTTTACTTAGTCCACTTAGCTGCCCAACATTCAGTCTTCTAGGATGAAGCGTTCGTTACCAGTAACAGTTTGAGTTTTTAGGTTTCACTCTATTTCCTCCTATATATATACATGTGTTTGGAAGTCTAAATCAAACACGGTTTGTGCTAGCTCCATGAAACTTGACAAAATAAAGTAGTTCTAAGTTCTGTCTTTGTGGTTTGTTTCCTCTTGAAATAGCCACAAGCAAAGACTGCGAAAAACACATTCATTGGAAATGTGTTCCAAGCTTCCAAAATACTACTGGTTTTCTGAATACTCGGCAAATTTTTTTTCATCCGACCTTGATGATCTCTGTGGTAATGATCAGTTCACTAAGTCCACTTAGCTGCCCAACTTTCACTCTTCTAGGATGAAGCGTTCGTTACCAGTAACAGTTTGAATTTTTAGGTTTCACTCTATTTCCTCCTATACAGATAGATGTGTTTTTTAAGTGTAAATCAAACACGGTTTGTGCTAGCTCCTTGAAACTTGACAAAATAAAGTAGTTCTAAGTTCTGTCTTTGTGGTTTGTTTCCTCTTGAAATAGCCACAAGCAAACACTGCGTAAAACACCTTTATTGGAAAGGTGTTCCAAGCTTCCAAAATACTACTGGTTTTCTGACTACTCGGCAAATTTTTTTTCATCCGACCTTGATGATCTCTGTGGTAATGATCAGTTCACTAAGTCCACTTAGCTGCCCAGTTTTCACTCTTCTAGGATGAAGCGTTCGTTACAAGTAACAGTTTGAATTTTTAGGTTTCACTCTATTTCCTCCTATACAGATAGATGTGTTTTTTAAGTCTAAATCAAACACGGTTTGTGCTAGCTCCTTGAAACTTGACAAAATAAAGTAGTTCTAAGTTCTGTCTTTGTGGTTTGTTTCCTCTTGAAATAGCCAAAAGCAAAGACTGCGTAAAACACATTCATTGGAAAGGTGTTCCAAGCTTCCAAAATACTACTGGTTTTCTGAATACTCGGCAATTTTTTTTTCATCCGACCTTGATGATCTCTGTGGTAATGATCAGTTCACTAAGTCCACTTAGCTGCCCAACTTTCACTCTTCTAGGATGAAGCGTTCGTTACCAGTAACAGTTTGAATTTTTAGGTTTCACTCTATTTCCTCCTATACAGATAGATGTGTTTTTTAAGTCTAAATCAAACACGGTTTGTGCTATCTCCTTGAAACTTGACAAAATAAAGTAGTTCTAAGTTCTGTCATTGTGGTTTGTTTCCTCTTGAAATAGCCACAAGCAAACACTGCGTAAAACACCTTTATTGGAAAGGTGTTCCTAACTTCCAAAATACTACTGGTTTTCTGAAACTCGGCAAATTTTTTTTCATCCGACCTTGATGATCTCTGTGGTAATGATCAGTTCACTAAGTCCACTTAGCTGCCCAATTTTCACTCTTCTAGGATGAAGCGTTCGTTACCAGTAACAGTTTGAATTTTTAGGTTTCACTCTATTTCCTCCTATACAGATAGATGTGTTTTTTAAGTCTAAATCAAACACGGTTTGTGCTAGCTCCTTGAAACTTGACAAAATAAAGTAGTTCTAAGTTCTGTCTTTGTGGTTTGTTTCCTCTTGAAATAGCCACAAGCAAGGACTGCATAAAACACATTCATTGGAAAGGTGTGCCAAGCTTCCAAAATACTACTGGTTTTCTGAATACTCGGCAAATTTTTTTTCATCCGACCTTGATGATCTCTGTGGTAATGATCAGTTCACTAAGACCACTTAGCTGCCCAACTTTCACTATTCTAGGATGAAGCGTTCGTTACCAGTAACAGTTTGAATTTTTAGGTTTCACTCTATTTCCTCCTATACAGATAGATGTGTTTTTTAAGTCTAAATCAAACACGGTTTGTGCTAGCTCCTTGAAACTTGACAAAATAAAGTAGTTCTAAGTTCTGTCTTTGTGGTTTGTTTCCTCTTGAAATAGCCACAAGCAAAGACTGCGTAAAACACATTCATTGGAAAGGTGTTCCAAGCTTCCAAAATACTACTGGTTTTCTGAATACTCGGCAAATTTTTTTTCATCCGACCTTGATGATCTCTGTGGTAATGATCAGTTCACTAAGTCCACTTAGCTGCCCAATTTTCACTCTTCTAGGATGAAGCGTTCGTTACCAGTAACAATTTGAATTTTTAGGTTTCACTCTATTTCCTCCTATACAGATAGATGTGTTTTTTAAGTCTAAATCAAACACGGTTTGTGCTAGCTCCTTGAAACTTGACAAAATAAAGTAGTTCTAAGTTCTGTCTTTGTGGTTTGTTTCCTCTTGAAATAGCCACAAGCAAACACTGCGTAAAACACCTTTATTGGAAAGGTGTTCCAAGCTTCCAAATACTACTGGTTTTCTGAATACTTGGCAAAATATTTTTTCATCCGACCTTGATGATCTCTGTGGTAATGATCAGTTCACTAAGTCCACTTAGCTGCCCAATTTTCACTCTTCTAGGATGAAGCGTTCGTTACCAGTAACAGTTTGAATTTTTAGGTTTCAATCTATTTCCTCCTATACAGATAGATGTGTTTTTTAAGTCTAAATCAAACACGGTTTGTGCTAGCTCCTTGAAACTTGACAAAATAAAGTAGTTCTAAGTTCTGTCTTTGTGGTTTGTTTCCTCTTGAAATAGCCACAAGCAAACACTGCGTAAAACACCTTTATTGGAAAGGTGTTCCAAGCTTCCAAAATACTACTGGTTTTCTGAATACTCGGCAAATTTTTTTTCATCCGACCTTGATGATCTCTGTGGTAATGATCAGTTCACTAAGTCCACTTAGCTGCCCAGTTTTCACTCTTCTAGGATGAAGCGTTCGTTACAAGTAACAGTTTGAATTTTTAGGTTTCACTCTATTTCCTCCTATACAGATAGATGTGTTTTTTAAGTCTAAATCAAACACGGTTTGTGCTAGCTCCTTGAAACTTGACAAAATAAAGTAGTTCTAAGTTCTGTCTTTGTGGTTTGTTTCCTCTTGAAATAGCCACAAGCAAACACTGCGTAAAACACCTTTATTGGAAAGGTGTTCCAAGCTTCCAAAATACTACTGGTTTTCTGAATACTCGGCAAATTTTTTTTCATCCGACCTTGATGATCTCTGTGGTAATGATCAGTTCACTAAGTCCACTTACCTGCCCAATTTTCACTCTTCTAGGATGAAGCGTTCGTTACCAGTAACAGTTTGAATTTTTAGGTTTCACTCTATTTCCTCCTATACAGATAGATGTGTTTTTTAAGTCTAAATCAAACACGGTTTGTGCTAGCTCCTTGAAACTTGACAAAATAAAGTAGTTCTAAGTTCTGTCTTTGTGGTTTGTTTCCTCTTGAAATAGCCACAAGCAAAGACTGCGTAAAACACATTCATTGGAAAGGTGTTCCAAGCTTAGAAAATACTACTGGTTTTCTGAATACTCGGCAAATTTTTTTTCATCCGACCTTGATGATCTCTTTGGTAATGATCAGTTCACTAAGTCCACTTAGCTGCCCACTTTTCACTCTTCTAGGATGAAGCGTTCGTTACCAGTAACAGTTTGAATTTTTAGGTTTCACTCTATTTCCTCCTATACAGATAGATGTGTTTTTTAAGTCTAAATCAAACACGGTTTGTGCTAGCTCCTTGAAACTTGACAAAATAAAGTAGTTCTAAGTTCTGTCTTTGTGGTTTGTTTCCTCTTGAAATAGCCACAAGCAAAGACTGCGTAAAACACATTCATTGGAAAGGTGTTCCAAGCTTCCAAAATACTACTGGTTTTCTGAATACTCGGCAAATTTTTTTTTATCCGACCTTGATGATCTCTGTGGTAATGATCAGTTCACTAAGTCCACTTAGCTGCCCAATTTTCACTCTTCTAGGATGAAGCGTTCGTTACCAGTAACAGTTTGAATTTTTAGGTTTCACTCTATTTCCTCCTATACAGATAGATGTGTTTTTTAAGTCTAAATCAAACACGGTTTGTGCTAGCTCCTTGAAACTTGACAAAATAAAGTAGTTCTAAGTTCTGTCTTTGTGGTTTGTTTCCTCTTGAAATAGCCACAAGCAAAGACTGCTTAAAACACATTCATTGGAAAGGTGTTCCAAGCTTCGAAAATACTACTGGTTTTCTGAATACTCGGCAAATTTTTTTTCATCCGACCTTGATGATCTCTGTGGTAATGATCAGTTCACTAAGTCCACTTAGCTGCCCAATTTTCACTCTTCTAGGATGAAGCGTTCGTTACCAGTAACAGTTTGAATTTTTAGGTTTCACTCTATTTCCTCCTATACAGATAGATGTGTTTTTTAAGTCTAAATCAAACACGGTTTGTGCTAGCTCCTTGAAACTTGACAAAATAAAGTAGTTCTAAGTTCTGTCTTTGTGGTTTGTTTCCTCTTGAAATAGCCACAAGCAAAGACTGCGTAAAACACATTCATTGGAAAGGTGTTCCAAGCTTCCAAAATACTACTGGTTTTCTGAATACTCGGCAAATTTTTTTTCATCCGACCTTGATGATCTCTGTGGTAATGATCAGTTCACTATGTCCACTTAGCTGCCCAACTTTCACTCTTCTAGGATGAAGCGTTCGTTACCAGTAACAGTTTGAATTTTTAGGTTTCACTCTGTTTCCTCCTATACAGATAGATGTGTTTTTTAAGTCTAAATCAAAGACGGTTTGTGCTAGCTCCTTGAAACTTGACAAAATAAAGTAGTTCTAAGTTCTGTCTTTGTGGTTTGTTTCCTCTTGAAATAGCCACAAGCAAAGACTGCGTAAAACACATTCATTGGAAAGGTGTTCCAAGCTTCCAAAATACTACTGGTTTTCTGAATACTCGGCAAATGTTTTTTCATCTGACCTTGATGATCTCTGTGGTAATGATCAGTTCACTAAGTCCACTTAGCTGCCCAATTTTCACTCTTCTAGGATGAAGCGTTCGTTACGAGTAACAGTTTGAATTTTTAGTTTTCACTCTATTTCCTCCTATACAGATAGATGTGTTTTTTAAGTCTAAATCAAACACGGTTTGTGCAAGCTCCTTGAAACTTGACAAAATAAAGTAGTTCTAAGTTCTGTCTTTGTGGTTTGTTTCCTCTTGAAATAGCCACAAGCAAAGACTGCGTAAAACACCTTCATTGGAAAGGTGTGCCAAGCTTCCAAAAAACTACTGGTTTTCTGAATACTCGGCAAATTTTTTTTCATCCGACCTTGATGATCTCTGGGGTAATGATCAGTTTACTTAGTCCACGTAGCTGCCCAATATTCACTCATCTAGGATGAAGCGTTCGTTACCAGTAACAGTTTGAATTTTTAGGTTTCACTCTATTTCCTCCTATACAGATAGATGTGTTTTTTAAGTCTAAATCAAACACGGTTTGTGCTAGCTCCTTGAAACTTGACAAAATAAAGTAGTTCTAAGTTCTGTCTTTGTGGTTTGTTTCCTCTTGAAATAGCCACAAGCAAACACTGCGTAAAACACGTTTGTTGGAAAGGAGTTCCAAGCTTCCAAAATACAACTGGTTTTCTGAATACTCGGCAAATTTTTTTTCATCCGACCTTGATGATCTCTGTGGTAATGATCAGTTCACTAAGTCCACTTACCTGCCCAATTTTCACTCTTCTAGGATGAAGCGTTCGTTACCAGTAACAGTTTGAATTTTTAGGTTTCACTCTATTTCCTCCTATACAGATAGATGTGTTTTTTAAGTCTAAATCAAACACGGTTTGTGCTAGCTCCTTGAAACTTGACAAAATAAAGTAGTTCTAAGTTCTGTCTTTGTGGTTTGTTTCCTCTTGAAATAGCCACAAGCAAAGACTGCGTAAAACACATTCATTGGAAAGGTGTGCCAAGCTTAGAAAATACTACTGGTTTTCTGAATACTCGGCAAATTTTTTTTCATCCGACCTTGATGATCTCTGTGGTAATGATCAGTTCACTAAGTCCACTTACCTGCCCAATTTTCACTCTTCTAGGATGAAGCGTTCGTTACCAGTAACAGTTTGAATTTTTAGGTTTCACTCTATTTCCTCCTATACAGACAGATGGGTTTTTTAAGTCTAAATCAAACACGGTTTGTGCTAGCTCCTTGAAACTTGACAAAAGAAAGTAGTTCTAAGTTCTGTCTTTGTGGTTTGTTCCCTCTTGAAATAGCCACAAGCAAAGACTGCGTAAAACACATTCATTGGAAAGGTGTTCCAAGCTTCCAAAATACTACTGGTTTTCTGAATACTCGGCAAATTTTTTTTCATCCGACCTTGATGATCTCTGTGGTAATGATCAGTTCACTAAGTCCACTTAGCTGCCCAATTTTCACTCTTCTAGGATGAAGCGTTCGTTACCAGTAACAGTTTGAATTTTTAGGTTTCACTCTATTCCCTCCTATACAGATAGATGTGTTTTTTAAGTCTAAATCAATCACGGTTTGTTCTAGCTCCTTGAAACTTGACAAAATAAAGTTGTTCTAAGTTCTGTCTTTGTGGTTTGTTTCCTCTTGAAATAGCCACAAGCAAAGACTGCGTAAAACACATTCATTGGAAAGGTGTTCCAAGCTTCCAAAATACTACTGTTTTTCTGAATACTCGGCAAATTTTTTTTCATCCGACCTTGATGATCTCTGTGGTAATGATCAGTTCACTAAGTCCACTTAGCTGCCCAATTTTCGATCTTCTAGGATGAAGCGTTCGTTACCAGTAACAGTTTGAATTTTTAGGTTTCACTCTGTTTCCTCCTATACAGATAGATGTGTTTTTTAAGTCTAAATCAAACACGTTTTGTGCTAGCTCCTTGAAACTTGAGAAAATAAAGTAGTTCTAAGTTCTGTCTTTGTGGTTTGTTTCCTCTTAAAATAGCCACAAGCAAAGACTGCGTAAAACACATTCATTGGAAAGGTGTTCCAAGCTTCCAAAATACTACTGGTTTTCTGAATACTCGGCAAATTTTTTTTCATCCGACCTTGATGATCTCTATGGTAAAGATCAGTTCACTAAGTCCACTTAGCTGCCCAATTTTCACTCTTCTAGGATGAAGCGTTCGTTACCAGTAACAGTTTGAATTTTTAGGTTTCACTCTATTTCCTCCTATACAGATAGATGTGTTTTTTAAGTCTAAATCAAACACGGTTTGTGCTAGCTCCTTGAAACTTGACAAAATAAAGTAGTTCTAAGTTCTGTCTTTGTGGTTTGTTTCCTCTTGAAATAGCCACAAGCAAAGACTGCGTAAAACACATTCATTGGAAAGGTGTTCCAAGCTTCCAAAATACTACTGGTTTTCTGAATACTCGGCAAATGTTTTTTCATCTGACCTTGATGATCTCTGTGGTAATGATCAGTTCACTAAGTCCACTTAGCTGCCCAATTTTCACTCTTCTAGGATGAAGCGTTCATTACGAGTAACAGTTTGAATTTTTAGGTTTCACTCTATTTCCTCCTATACAGATAGATGTGTTTTTTAAGTCTAAATCAAACACGGTTTGTGCAAGCTCCTTGAAACTTGACAAAATAAAGTAGTTCTAAGTTCTGTCTTTGTGGTTTGTTTCCTCTTGAAATAGCCACAAGCAAAGACTGCGTAAAACACCTTCATTGGAAAGGTGTGCCAAGCTTCCAAAAAACTACTGGTTTTCTGAATACTCGGCAAATTTTTTTTCATCCGACCTTGATGATCTCTGGGGTAATGATCAGTTTACTTAGTCCACGTAGCTGCCCAATATTCACTCATCTAGGATGAAGCGTTCGTTACCAGTAACTGTTTGAATTTTTAGGTTTCACTCTATTTCCTCCTATACAGATAGATGTGTTTTTTAAGTCTAAATCAAACACGGTTTGTGCTAGCTCCTTGAAACTTGACAAAATAAAGTAGTTCTAAGTTCTGTCTTTGTGGTTTGTTTCCTCTTGAAATAGCCACAAGCAAACACTGCGTAAAACACGTTTGTTGGAAAGGTGTTCCAAGCTTCCAAAATACAACTGGTTTTCTGAATACTCGGCAAATTTTTTTTCATCCGACCTTGATGATCTCTGTGGTAATGATCAGTTCACTAAGTCCACTTACCTGCCCAATTTTCACTCTTCTAGGATGAAGCGTTCGTTACCAGTAACAGTTTGAATTTTTAGGTTTCACTCTATTTCCTCCTATACAGATAGATGAGTTTTTTAAGTCTAAATCAAACACGGTTTGTGCTAGCTCCTTGAAACTTGACAAAATAAAGTAGTTCTAAGTTCTGTCTTTGTGGTTTGTTTCCTCTTGAAATAGCCACAAGCAAAGACTGCGTAAAACACATTCATTAGAAAGGTGTTCCAAGCTTCCAAAATACTACTGGTTTTCTGAATACTCGGCAAATGTTTTTTCATCTGACCTTGATGATCTCTGTGGTAATGATCAGTTCACTAAGTCCACTTAGCTGCCCAATTTTCACTCTTCTAGGATGAAGCGTTCATTACGAGTAACAGTTTGAATTTTTAGGTTTCACTCTATTTCCTCCTATACAGATAGATGTGTTTTTTAAGTCTAAATCAAACACGGTTTGTGCAAGTTCCTTGAAACTTGACAAAATAAAGTAGTTCTAAGTTCTGTCTTTGTGGTTTGTTTCCTCTTGAAATAGCCACAAGCAAAGACTGCGTAAAACACCTTCATTGGAAAGGTGTGCCAAGCTTCCAAAAAACTACTGGTTTTCTGAATACTCGGCAAATTTTTTTTCATCCGACCTTGATGATCTCTGGGGTAATGATCAGTTTACTTAGTCCACGTAGCTGCCCAATATTCACTCATCTAGGATGAAGCGTTCGTTACCAGTAACTGTTTGAATTTTTAGGTTTCACTCTATTTCCTCCTATACAGATAGATGTGTTTTTTAAGTATAAATCAAACACGGTTTGTGCTAGCTCCTTGAAACTTGACAAAATAAAGTAGTTCTAAGTTCTGTCTTTGTGGTTTGTTTCCTCTTGAAATAGCCACAAGCAAACACTGCGTAAAACACGTTTGTTGGAAAGGTGTTCCAAGCTTCCAAAATACAACTGGTTTTCTGAATACTCGGCAAATTTTTTTTCATCCGACCTTAATGATCTCTGTGGTAATGATCAGTTCACTAAGTCCACTTACCTGCCCAATTTTCACTCTTCTAGGATGAAGCGTTCGTTACCAGTAACAGTTTGAATTTTTAGGTTTCACTCTATTTCCTCCTATACAGATAGATGAGTTTTTTAAGTCTAAATCAAACACGGTTTGTGCTAGCTCCTTGAAACTTGACAAAATAAAGTAGTTCTAAGTTCTGTCTTTGTGGTTTGTTTCCTCTTGAAATAGCCACAAGCAAAGACTGCGTAAAACACATTCATTAGAAAGGTGTTCCAAGCTTCCAAAAAACTACTGGTTTTCTGAATACTCGACAAATTTTTTTTCATCCGACCTTGATGATCTCTGTGGTAATGATCAGTTTACTTAGTCCACTTAGCTGCCCATTATTCACTCTTCTAGGATGAAGCTTTCGTTACCAGTAACAGTTTGAGTTTTTAGGTTTCACTCTATTTCCTTCTATATATATAGATGTGTTTGGAAGTCTAAATCAAACACGGTTTGTGCTAGCTCCTTGAAACTTGACAAAATAAAGTAGTTCTAAGTTCTGTCTTTGTGGTTTGTTTCCTCTTGAAATAGCCACAAGCAAACACTGCGTAAAACACCTTTATTGGAAATGTGTTCCAAGCTTCCAAAATACTACTGGTTTTCTGAATACTCGGCAAATTTTTTTTCATCCGACCTTGATGATCTCTGGGGTAATGATCAGTTTACTTAGTCCACGTAGCTGCCCAATATTCACTCTTCTAGGATGAAGCGTTCGTTACCAGTAACAGTTTGAATTTTTAGGTTTCACTCTATTTCCTCCTATACAGATAGATGTGTTTTTTAAGTCTAAATCAAACACGGTTTGTGCTAGCTCCTTGAAACTTGACAAAATAAAGTAGTTCTAAGTTCTGTCTTTGTGGTTTGTTTCCTCTTGAAATAGCCACAAGCAAACACTGCGTAAAACACCTTTATTGGAAAGGTGTTCCAAGCTTCCAAAATACTACTTTTTTTCTGAATACTCGGCAAATTTTTTTCATCCGACCTTGATGATCTCTGTGGTAATGATCAGTTCACTAAGTCCACTTAGCTGCCCAATTTTCATTCTTCTAGGATGAAGCGTTCATTACCAGTAACAGTTTGAATTTTTAGGTTACACTCTATTTCCTCCTATACAGATAGATGTGTTTTTTAAGTCTAAATCAAACACGGTTTGTGCTAGCTCCTTGAAACTTGACAAAATAAAGTAGTTCTAAGTTCTGTCTTTGTGGTTTGTTTCCTCTTGAAATAGCCACAAGCAAAGACTGCGTAAAACACCTTTATTGGAAAGGTGTTCCAAGCTTCCAAAATACTACTGGATTTCTGAATACTCGGCAAATTTTTTTTCATCCGACCTTGATGATCTCTGTGGTAATGATCAGTTCATTAAGTCCACTTACCTGCCCAATTTTCACTCTTCTAGGATGAAGCGTTCATTACCAGTAACAGTTTGAATTTTTAGGTTTCACTCTATTTCCTCCTATACAGATAGATGTGTTTTTTCAGTCTAAATCAAACACGGTTTGTGCTAGCTCCTTGAAACTTGACAAAATAAAGTAGTTCTAAGTTCTGTCTTTGTGGTTTGTTTCCTCTTGAAATAGCCACAAGCAAAGACTGCGTAAAACACCTTCATTGGAAAGGTGTGCCAAGCTTCCAAAAAACTACTGGTTTTCTGAATACTCGGCCAATTTTTTTTCATCCGACCTTGATGATCTCTGTGGTAATGATCAGTTTACTTAGTCCACTTAGCTGCCCATTATTCACTCTTCTAGGATGAAGCTTTCGTTACCAGTAACAGTTTGAGTTTTTAGGTTTCACTCTATTTCCTCCTATATATATAGATGTGTTTGGAAGTCTAAATCAAACACGGTTTGTGCTAGCTCCTTGAAACTTGACAAAATAAAGTAGTTCTAAGTTCTGTCTTTGTGGTTTGTTTCCTCTTGAAATAGCCACAAGCAAACACTGCGTAAAACACCTTTATTGGGAAGGTGTTCCAAGCTTCCAAAATACTACTGGGTTTCTGAATACTCGGCAAATTTTTTTTCATCCGACCTTGATGATCTCTGTGGTAATGATCAGTTCACTAAGTCCCCATAGCTGCCCAATTTTCACTCTTCTAGGATGAAGCGTTCGTTACCAGTAACAGTTTGAATTTTTAGGTTTCACTCTATTTCCTCCTATACAGATAGATGGGTTTTTTAAGTCTAAATCAAACACGGTTTGTGCTAGCTCCTTGAAACTTGACAAAATAAAGTAGTTCTAAGTTCTGTCTTTGTGGTTTGTTTCCTCTTGAAATAGCCACAAGCAAAGACTGCGTAAAACACATTCATTGGAAAGGTGTTCCAAGCTTCCAAAATACTACTGGTTTTCTGAATACTCGGCAAATTTTTTTTCATCCGAACTTGATGATCTCTGTGGTAATGATCAGTTCACTAAGTCCACTTAGCTGCCCAACTTTCACTCTTCTATGATGAAGCGTTCGTTACCAGTAACAGTTTGAATTTTTAGGTTTCACTCTATTTCCTTTTATACAGATAGATGTGTTTTTTAAGTCTAAATCAAACACGGTTTGTGCTAGCTCCTTGAAACTTGACAAAATAAACTAGTTCTAAGTTCTGTCTTTGTGGTTTCTTTCCTCTTGAAATAGCCACAAGCAAACACTGCGTAAAACACATTCATTGGAAAGGTGTTCCAAGCTTCCAAAATACTACTGGTTTTCTGAATACTCGGCAAATTTTTTTTCATCCGACCTTGATGATCTCTGTGGTAATGATCAGTTCACTAAGTCCACTTAGCTGCCCAATTTTCACTCTTCTAGGATGAAGCGTTCGTTACCAGTAACAGTTTGAATTTTTAGGTTTCACTCTATTTCCTCCTATACTGATAGATGTGTTTTTTAAGTCTAAATCAAACACGGTTTGTGCTAGCTCCTTGAAACTTGACAAAATAAAGTAGTTCTAAGTTCTGTCTTTGTGGTTTGTTTCCTCTTGAAATAGCCACAAGCAAAGACTGCGTAAAACACATTCATTGGAAAGGTGTTCCAAGCTTCCAAAATACTACTGGTTATCTGAATACTCGGCAAATTTTTTTTCATCCGACTTTGATGATCTCTGTGGTAATGATCAGTTCAATAAGTCCACTTAGCTACCCAACTTTCACTCTTCTTGGATGAAGCGTTCGTTACCAGTAACAGTTTGAATTTTTAGGTTTCACTCTATTTCCTCCTATACAGATAGATGTGTTTTTTAAGTCTAAATCAAACACTGTTTGTGCAAGCTCCTTGAAACTTGACAAAATAAAGTAGTTCTAACTTATGTTTTTGTGGTTTGTTTCCTCTTGAAATAGCCACAAGCAAACACTGCGTAAAACACCTTTATTGGAAAGGTGTTCCAAGCTTCCAAAATACTATTTTTTTCTGAATACTCGGCAAATTTTTTTTCATCCGACCTTGATGATCTCTGTGGTAATGATCAGTTCACTAAGTCCACTTACCTGCCCAATTTTCATTCTTCTATGATGAAGCGTTCGTTACCAGTAACAGTTTGAAATTTTAGGTTTCACTCTATTTCCTCCTATACAGATAGATGTGTTTTTTAAGTCTAAATCAAACACGGTTTGTGCTAGCTCCTTGAAACTTGACAAAATAAAGTAGTTCTAAGTTCTGTCTTTGTGGTTTGTTTCCTCTTGAAATAGCCACAAGCAAAGACTGCGTAAAACACATTCATTGGAAAGGTGTTCCAAGCTTAGAAAATACTACTGGTTTTCTGAATACTCGGCAAATTTTTTTTCATCCGACCTTGATGATCTCTGTGGTAATGATCAGTTCACTAAGTCCACTTACCTGCCCAATTTTCACTCTTCTAGGATGAAGCGTTCGTTACCAGTAACAGTTTGAATTTTTAGGTTTCACTCTATTTCCTCCTATACAGACAGATGGGTTTTTTAAGTCTAAATCAAACACGGTTTGTGCTAGCTCCTTGAAACTTGACAAAAGAAAGTAGTTCTAAGTTCTGTCTTTGTGGTTTGTTCCCTCTTGAAATAGCCACAAGCAAAGACTGCGTAAAACACATTCATTGGAAAGGTGTTCCAAGCTTCCAAAATACTACTGGTTTTCTGAATACTCGGCAAATTTTTTTTCATCCGACCTTGATGATCTCTGTGGTAATGATCAGTTCACTAAGTCCACTTAGCTGCCCAATTTTCACTCTTCTAGGATGAAGCGTTCGTTACCAGTAACAGTTTGAATTTTTAGGTTTCACTCTATTCCCTCCTATACAGATAGATGTGTTTTTAAAGTCTAAATCAATCACGGTTTTTTCTAGCTCCTTGAAACTTGACAAAATAAAGTTGTTCTAAGTTCTGTCTTTGTGGTTTGTTTCCTCTTGAAATAGCCACAAGCAAAGACTGCGTAAAACACATTCATTGGAAAGGTGTTCCAAGCTTCCAAAATACTACTGTTTTTCTGAATACTCGGCAAATTTTTTTTCATCCGACCTTGATGATCTCTGTGGTAATGATCAGTTCACTAAGTCCACTTAGCTGCCCAATTTTCGATCTTCTAGGATGAAGCGTTCGTTACCAGTAAACAGTTTGAATTTTTAGGTTTCACTCTATTTCCTCCTATACAGATAGATGTGTTTTTAAGTCTAAATCAAACACGTTTGTGCTAGCTCCTTGAAACTTGACAAAATAAAGTAGTTCTAAGTTCTGTCTTTGTGGTTTGTTTCCTCTTAAAATAGCCACAAGCAAAGACTGCGTAAAACACATTCATTGGAAAGGTGTTCCAAGCTTCCAAAATACTACTGGTTTTCTGAATACTCGGCAAATTTTTTTTCATCCGACCTTGATGATCTCTATGGTAAAGATCAGTTCACTAAGTCCACTTAGCTGCCCAATTTTCACTCTTCTAGGATGAAGCGTTCGTTACCAGTAACAGTTTGAATTTTTAGGTTTCACTCTATTTCCTCCTATACAGATAGATGTGTTTTTTAAGTCTAAATCAAACACGGTTTGTGCTAGCTCCTTGAAACTTGACAAAATAAAGTAGTTCTAAGTTCTGTCTTTGTGGTTTGTTTCCTCTTGAAATAGCCACAAGCAAAGACTGCGTAAAACACATTCATTGGAAAGGTGTTCCAAGCGTCCAAAATACTACTGGTTTTCTAAATACTCGGCAAATGTTTTTTTCATCTGACCTTGATGATCTCTGTGGTAATGATCAGTTCACTAAGTCCACTTAGCTGCCCAATTTTCACTCTTCTAGGATGAAGCATTCATTACGAGTAACAGTTTGAATTTTTAGGTTTCACTCTATTTCCTCCTATACAGATAGATGTGTTTTTTAAGTCTAAATCAAACACGGTTTGTGCAAGCTCCTTGAAACTTGACAAATAAAGTAGTTCTAAGTTCTGTCTTTGTGGTTTGTTTCCTCTTGAAATAGCCACAAGCAAAGACTGCGTAAAACACCTTCATTGGAAAGGTGTGCCAAGCTTCCAAAAAACTACTGGTTTTCTGAATACTCGGCAAATTTTTTTTCATCCGACCTTGATGATCTCTGGGGTAATGATCAGTTTACTTAGTCCACGTAGCTGCCCAATATTCACTCATCTAGGATGAAGCGTTCGTTACCAGTAACTGTTTGAATTTTTAGGTTTCACTCTATTTCCTCCTATACAGATAGATGTGTTTTTTTAAGTCTAAATCAAACACGGTTTTGTGCTAGCTCCTT